>NC_084744.1:45777870-45807870 GCF_033978785.1 Entelurus aequoreus
TTGCTGCACGGCCGTTTGCCATGGCGACTCCTAAGCCGTTGTGTAGACACAATGTACACCATAAATAATTGACGCCACCCGCTGTAAGACGGTTAACCATTTAAAGAACACGGGCTGTGAGGGGACGCGGGGAGGTAAAGATTGGCAGGTGAAAGTGAAGCTTACAGGCTGACCTACACACACGACCTCCTCGTTCGCCACTCATAATCACTACTCTGAGGGAGTCACATTGTCTGCTAAAAGGCAACCAAAGCCATTACGGCAGCGCTTAAAACTCCACTTAAAGATCACTTTACAGCCTATTACCATAACAGTATTTACAGGACACCCCCCAGCATCTTTTTTGGTTTTCTAGTACATTTGCTTGGGGGTAGCACGGCGTTCGTCTCCTGTAGTCAAAGCAGTCAAGTGCCGATAGCTGCATCCCGGGCGTGTCCACCGCTGCTGCCCACTGCTCCCCTCACCTCCCAGGGGGTGATCAAGGGTGATGGGTCAAATGCAGAGAATAATTTTGCCGCACCTAGTGTGTGTGTGGCAATCATTGGTACTTTAATTAACTTTAATTTAACATGTGGAGGTGATGCTTACCATAGGCGCCGATCTACATTTTTGCCAGTGGGTGATCTGTGTGTGTGTGTATTAGTGTTGTCCCGATACTTTTTGGTACCGGTACCGTTACTTTTTTAAATAAAGGGGACCACAAATCGTACGGTATATTAAACATATGTTTCTTATTGCAATTGTGTCCTTAAATAAAATAGTGAACATACAAGACGACGTGTCTTTTAGTAGGCTCCTAACTTAGCTGCTGACATATGCAGTAATATATTGTGTCATTTACCATTCTATTATTTTGTCCAAATTATTAAGGACAAGTGGTAGAAAACAAATTATTAATCTACTTGTTCATTTACTGTTAATATAAGGAGGCTAGTGCGAGGGCTAGCATACAAAGAGTAATCAAAATGAACCATTGTTACCTGTTGCGTGATGCAAACTAGGAAGCCGGACTGAATGCGGAAAGAAACGGGAATAAATAGCTCTCTGATTAGTGCCTGGCAGCAGGTGAGCATCCCAGACACTAATCAGAGGCAGCTGCAGCCAATCAGCAACCATGGTAACTGAAACACAAACCCAGGGGTGCAGAAAACAGAACTGAGGTAGTCAAAACTAAGATGAACACATGATCCGGGTCATACGGATCATAACAATATGATTCTTATTGCAAGTTTGGCCTTAAGTGA
Organism: Entelurus aequoreus; assembly: GCF_033978785.1. NCBI lineage: Eukaryota > Metazoa > Chordata > Actinopteri > Syngnathiformes > Syngnathidae > Entelurus > Entelurus aequoreus. The sequence continues at coordinate 45,779,115 of NC_084744.1, forward strand.
AATAGTGAACATACAAGACAACTTGTCTTTTAGTAGTAAGTAAGCAAACAAAGGCTCCTAATTTAGCTGCTGACATATGCAGTAACATATTGTGTCATTTTCCATTCTATTATTTCGTCATAATTATTAAGGACAAGTGGTAGAAAATGAATTATTAATCTACTTGTTCATTTACTATTAATATCTGATTATTTTCTCTTTTAACATGTTCTATCTACACTTCTGTTAAAATGTAATAATCCCTTAGTCTTCTGTTGTTTGCTACTTTGCATTAGTTTTGGATGATACAAAACAATAATAATACTGATATAAACTGCAACAAAAAACAGTGCAATACTTTTTCATAACATGGTCACCACTGCTTAGTTTCTCTTGTTACATTCTTATTTTATACCGTTATATTTGTATCGTTATTGTTGCTTTTTATTTGTATTCTTATTGTAATATTTTCTATTTTATTTCCATTTATACCCCCCATTATTTACTTTTTACTTTTTAAATTGGATCTCAATTATGTACACTGCTGCTGGAATTTTAATTTTCCTGAGGGAACTCTCCTGAAGGAATCAATAAAGTACTATCTATCTATACCGCAGATTTGGGTATCAATCCGATACCGAGTAGTTACAGGATCATACATTGGTCATTTTCAAAGTCCCCAAGTGACATATTTCCTGAGTTTATAAACATAATATACATTTTTTTTTTAAACGAAGAAGAGTTTGTGATGTTAAAAAATATTGATGTAATCATATCAGTATCGACTAGATACGCTATTGTACGTGGCATCATTACAATGGATGTTAGGTGTAGATCCACCAATGGCATTTGTTTAGGGGCAGCATGGCTTAGTGGGTAGATCGCCCGTTTTAGAAACCTGAGGGTTGCAGGTTCGCTCCCCGCCTCTTACCGTGCCGTTGTGTCCTTGGGCAGGACACTTCACCCTTGCCCCCGGTGCCGCTCACACCGGTGAATGAATGTTGAATGAATGATAGGCGGTGGTCGGAGGGGCCGTAGGCGCAAAATTGGCAGCCACGCTTCCGTCAGTCTACCCCAGGGCAGCTGTGGCTACGAAAGTAGCTTACCACCACCAGGTGTGAATGAATGATGGTTTTTTAACATGTAAAGCGACTTTGGGTACTTAGAAAAGCGCTATATAAATCCCAGGTTTTATTATTATTATATTGTATCGTCCCAGAAGAGTTGGTGCTGCAGAGGATTCTGGTCATTTGTTCTGTAGTGTTTATGTTGTGTTGCGGTGCAAATATTCTTTCAAAATGTGTTTGTCGTTGTTGTTTAGTGTGGTTTTACTATATGGCACATGTTTATGACAGTGTCTTCATTGTTCATACGGCCACCCTTAGTGTGACATGTATGGCTGTTAAGTATGCCCTTCATTCGCCCGGGTGCAGTGTTTTCAAAGTCAAGATAATTGTGTCATTAATTCATTATCGGGAACAATGACATCTTGGTTGGTATTTGTTAACTATAGACTATATCAGAGGTCGGCAACCCAAAATGTTGAAAGAGCCATATTGGACCAAAAAAAACAAAAACAAATCTGTCTGGAGCCGCAAAAAATTGAAAGCCATATTACATGTGTCATGAGATATACATTTAATTAAGAGGACTTAAAGGAAACTAAATTAGCTCAAATATAGCTGCAAATTAGGCATAATGATGCAATATGTACATATAGCTAGCCTAAATAGCATGTTAGCATCGATTAGCTTGCAGTCATGCAGTGACCAAATATGTCTGATTAGCACTCCACACAAGTCAATAACATCAACAAAACTCACCTTTGTGCACTCATGTACAACGTGTGGTGGACAAAATGAGACAGAAAAAGAAGTGGCATAAAACACGTCCTAGAAAGTCGGAGAAAGTTATGCATGTAAACAGACTATACGGTGAGTTCAAGGACCGCCAAAATAAGTAGGACAAAACGGCGCTCGCCAAATACTTGAATCAGTGAAGCATGTTTAATATAAACAGTGTGATTTATAACAATTACGGAGGTTTGTGTCATGTTTGTCCTCCTACAGAAACCATACTAAAATAAAAAATTATTATTATTTTTTTTTCCCCTCATCTTTTTCCATTCTTCATACATTTTTGAAAAATCTCCAGAGAGCCACTAGGGCGGCGCTAAAGAGCCGCATGCGGCTCTAGAGCCGCGGGTTGCCGACCCCCGGACTATATGATTTGATAATGTAAAAAGGACCAAACTCTCCACAAAATTAACAACAACAAAATGTTTTATTCTAAAATGTATATAAACATTTAAAGTTGCCATCAATCCCATGTGGGTGCGTGGCATTGTCCGTGGGTGCCCGGGCCCCGAAGCACCCACGGGGTCGGCGCCTATGATGCTTACTGTACTGTGCTATATATCACTTGGAATACGGTGCATGCTCGCAGAGCCTGTAATGTTGCATACTAATTTGTTTAGTGGCATTAAAATGTTGCTTGTACGTCGTGTATAACATGACCTGGGCCTGGTCCCCTGGCAGGGTACGCTTGGATCACTGGAGACAGCCTCTAGCCTGGGGGGGGTCGGCGGCGTCCGTGCAACCGCATGGCCGTGACGTGACGTGGAGCTGAGGCGATGGCGTGTAAATAAAGAGGGGATTTGTGAATCTTGTCATGGTTGAGGCCATCAGAGCAAAGATGGTTGCCCGCAAACCTGACTGGGAGCGGGGTGGGTTGGCGCCCAGCGTGAGTGTGGAACTGCTTGGCTGGATGTCCGGGGAGGGATAGGATGACTGTGCGGACGCCGTCACACGTCCCTCTCGCGGCCTCTGGCTGGCCTGACAGTTGACAGCTCGCAGCTGACATGTGACTTAATTGCCCACATGTGCACTAATGAAGCGCCATATGAAATCAATTATGAAGATACGTGGAAAAAAATGTTTATTAGCGATACAGAAAAATATTTTATTGTGTGAATTTGCCTTCTTCTCCCACGTTTTTCAGGATCAGAGTCAGAATCAGAAATACTTTAACAATCCCAGAGGGGAAATTAAGATTTTCAGCACAATCCCATTCAAGATCAGACAAACATTACAGTGAGACAGAACAGGATCGCTGACGGGTCTGCCAACTTCCGGCGCCCCTTACAAAAAAAGGTGAGAATCAGGTAAACACTGGGGGGGTCTAAGTCTAAGCCTAGGCCCCTGGAGAGGGGATCCAGCATCTTATATTGAGTCAATGCTGTATAATGATAGTGTGTATTTCTTCAAAATGTTCAACTTTAACTTCGCTGCCTGCGGGGTCTTAAAAAGTCTAAACAAAAGTCTTAAATCCAATCATTTGAATTTAAGGCCTTAAAATGTCTAAAATGTTCCTAAAATCTCATAAACAGTCTTAAAAATCTATTGACGTTACTTTTATATAAAACGTGCATAAACTTAAGTCTTTGGCCCTGTGATGAGGTGGCGACTTGTCCAGGGTGTACCCCGCCTTCTGCCCAAATGCAGCTGAGATAGACTCCAGCACCCGGTATAGCTCGGTTGGTAGAGTGGCTGTGCCAGCAACTTAAGGGTTGCAGGTTCGATCCCCGCTTCCGCCATCCTAGTCACTGCCGTTGTGTCCTTGGGCAAGACACTTTACCCACCTGCTCCCAGTGCCACCCACACTGGTTTAAATGTAACTTAGATATTGGGTTTCACTATGTAAAGCGCTTTGAGTCACTAGAGAAAAGCGCTATATAAATATAATTCACTTCACTTCACTTCACCCCCCGCGACCCCAAAAGAGACAAGCGGTAGAACATGGATGGATGGATGGGTCCAGATTGAGGCCAAGGAAGAAAAAAACCTTATAGCCATAGCACACATAATCATGTGTGTAAGAGGGAAACATCAAAGAACATAAAGGACATTAAAGACATGAAAAGAGCAGAGCTGATGCAAACAGCTGCCACTCTAGCAGTGCCATTTCTACATACAGCTACAAAAGCAGAAAAAACAAAAAAACTAAGAAACATCCATCCATTTTCTACCGCTTGTCCCTTTTGGGGTCGCGGGGGATGCTGGAGCCTATCTCAGTTGACAATTAACCAATAATATACATTGCACACACAAGACTGCACCATGCATAGACAAGCAACCAAACAAAAACATAATTTCAACCCCCACACACACTGTGGTGGCCTCTGCGGTGTTGCACGCCATCTTCTGCTGCAACAAAGCAACCAAGAGAGCTGACTCCACCTTCGGCCCCCCACCAATTCTCGGCCAGTGTACAGTCTGCATGGATGAGCGAGGATGCTCATCAAAAAAGGTGAGAATCAGGTGGAGGGGTGGGGTCTAAGTCCAAGCCTGGGCCGCTGGAGAGGGGTTCCAGCATCTTTTATTGAGTCAATGCTGGATAATGATAGTGTGTATTTCTTCAAAATGTTCAACTTTAACTTCGCTGCCTGCGGGGTCTTAAAAAGTAAAAAAAAGTCTGAAATCCAATCATTTGTATTTAAATTGTCTAAAATTCTCCTAAAATCTCATAAAAGGTCTTAAAAATCTATTGACGTTACTTGTATTTAAAACGTGCATAAACTTCAGTCTTTGGCCCTGTGATGAGGTGGCGACTTGTCCAGGGTGTACCCCGCCTACCGCCCGAATGCAGCTGAGATAGACTCCAGCACCCCCCTGCCACCCCAAAAGGGAAAAAATTGCTGGATGGATGGGTCCAGATTGAGGCAAAGGAAAAAACAAACCTCATAGCCATAGCACACATAACTTAAAGTAAGTACTTAAAGTACCAATGATTGTCACACACACACACTAGGTGTGGTGAAATGTGTCCTCTGCATTTTACTCTTCCCCTTGTTCACTCCCTGGGAGGTGAGGGGAGCAGTGGGCAGCAGCGGTGGCCACGCCCAGGAATCATTTTTGGTGATTTAACCACCAATTCCAACCCGTAATGCTCAGTGTCAAGCAGGGAGGTAATGGGTCCCCTTTTTTATAGTCTTTGGTATGACTCGGCCGGGGTTTGAACTCACAACCTACCGATCCCAGGGCGGACACTCTAACCACTAGGCAAAACATCAAAGAACACAAAGGACATTAAAGACATAAAGAGAGCAGAGCTGATGCAACCAGCTGCCACTCCAGCAGTGCCACTTCTACACACAGCCACAAAAGTAAAACAGCAACAAAAACAAAAAATAATCAACCAATAATATATATTGCGCACACACGATTGCACCATGCATAGACAAGCAACCAAACAAAAACATCACTTCAACACCCACACACACTGTGGTGGCCTCTGCAGTGTTCCACGCCATCGTCTGTTGGGGTGGTGGGAGCATGGCCAAGGAGAGGAGCGGACCCAACAAAGCAACCAAGAGAGCCGACTCCACCCTCGGCCACCCACCAACTCTCGGCCAGTGTCCAGTCCGCATGGATGAGCGAGGATACGTCCAAGGAGACCAAGGTGTCCGATACCTGCTCATTCAGCCAAGACACTGTGAAGCTTGTCCGTCCAGCAGCCCTGTCTCTTCATCCGCATCTCCTCCAGTCTCCTCAAACGGACTCTGGTGTGGCAGAGACCCAGCAGCTGGTCCCCACAGCCAAAAGGCTCCCAGGAGGCAGATCCAGAAGCCCACAAAAAAGCACCGCAGAAGTCACGAAAGTGCCACCCCTTCTTACTTTCTTATTTTCATCCGATTCAATTCTGTGACGATCTGTCACTTCACTTCTGGTCTTGGTTCCTTGTTTGGTGTTTGTTTCCTGTCGGCGCTATTATTTTTGTTCCCCTTCCTGCACGTCTCCCAGAGCGCTCGTTTCCCTCACCTGTCCCTGATTGGCTGCCTGGCACACCTGGTTGCAGTTGCCGATCAGGCGGCTATTTATGCCTGCCTCGCCTGTTCTTCAGTGCTGGAGGATTGTGATTATGTTTAGGACTTTTGCATGTATGACTGCTTCTCCCTATTTTGAGTCAATTAAAAGACTCTTACCTGCACACTGTCCTCCTGTTCCCTGGAACTTTAGGGGTCACACCCGCCGCAGCCATGCAAAATTCTCACACATTCCACTTTAAAAAAAATTATTTGCTTATTCATATTTCCTGGAAATCCACATTTTTTTTGCTATTGAAAATTAATGGGCAATGTTTCAAACATCCACATTTTCTATTTTTTTTTTACATACTCTGCGTGGAGAGTGTCAGGTTCAAACACTGATGACATCTATTAAACAAGACAAAAGGCAAGGAATCAAACAGAGACAGAATTAAATTTGGACTGAATATTGAGGAGAGACATGGCCACTGTACTCTCTGTACAGTCTAGCACCACGCTCTGACGAAGAAGGTTTTCGTCTTCTCTTTTATTTAGATGTTCAATGTTTACGCAACAACACATTTCTCAACAGGAATGGGGAGTATCAATCAATCAATCAATGTTTATTTATATAGCCCTAAATCACAAGTGTCTATGTAAACAGTCCTTGTTTTCGGTCACATTGAAGACAAAAGAAGAAGATCCCTCGGGCTTGCGCTTGTCCTGGATTCAGCTTGAGCAGGTTTTCGAGGACAATGGATGACCCCTCCCGTCTGATTCCATCGTACACAGCGGAATCTTCCAAGCGTTTTGCTTGGTACAACAAAGACAGCTTCTTGTCTGTTCATTGGAAACTCAGAATGGAAAGTTTTTGTGATAACTTACACACAATTATTCCAACAGAGAGGTTATCAGGTGACCAAAGATGTTCAAGTCAGGACCCGGGGTGGACCACTCATCTGTGCATCAGTTGGGGACGTCTCTGCGCTGCTGACCTGTCTCCACTCAAGATGATCTCCTGCTGGCCCCACTATGGACCGGACTATTAATTAGATCCACTTGACGTCCATTGCACCGGTCCCCCAGGGGCGGGGTCCCCACATATGCGGTCCCCTCCAAGGTTTCTCATTGTATCCCATTGGGTTTAATTTGTTCTTGCCCTGATGTGGGATCTGAGCCGAGGATGTCGCTGTGGCTTGTGCAGCCCTTTGAGACACTTGTGATTAAGGGCTTTATAAATAAACTTTGACTGATTGATTGTTTGATTTCTCAACTGATTTAAACCATTTCACCATCAAATTGTTACACTCATTCTGGACATTCAATCTAAAATTTGCCAAAGTTACAAAAAATCCTGCTTTGCCCTGAATTCTTATTTGTTATGCCACTATTTCCACCCGTTTTTCTTTCGACTACGTTTTGCCTAATTTTGCAAGTATACACCTCAGACTTAAAAGGTTGAAAAGGTTGTGACCTGACACATTTATAGCATTGTAGTTTTCAGCAAATGTTGTAGGCATACACCACAGAGTCAAATATGTAATGATTTTGTTGTATACAGTTAGCATGCTAATGTTAGCATCCTAGCTTTTTTAATGCACATTTTGCAGGTATACACCTAATAATCTTATATTTTCTTGACACTATTTGACTAGCGTGTTAACTGTTAAAATTTTAGTTGGGCTTTGCAGCATTCACAAGCAAATGTCTTGCCCTGATGTGGGATCTGAAACGAGGATGTCGTTGTGGCTCGTGCAGCCCTTTGAGACACTTGTGATTAAGGGCTATATAAATAAACTTTGATTGATTGATTGATTGATTGATTGATTGAATTACTACCAACGTTGTTGTTGTTGTTTGTTTTTTTTCTAGGTAAAATACAGTGTAGCATTTATTTGCCATGGTATACAACAGGGTTTTAACCATAGGGCTGGGGCCCCTTAGAGGGCCGCCAAGAAATATACACTACCGTTCAAAAGTTTGGGGTCACATTAAAATGTCCTTATTTTTCAATGAAGATAACTTTAAACTAGTCTTAACTTTAAAGAAGTACACTCTATACATTGCTAATGTGGTAAATGACTATTCTAGCTGCAAATGTCTGGTTTTTGGTGCAATATTTACATAGGTGTATAGAGGCCCACTTCCAGCAACTATCACTCCAGTGTTCTAATGGTACAATGTGTTTTCTCATTGGCTCAGAAGGCTAATTGATGATTAGAAAACCCTTGTGCAATCATGTTCACACATCTGAAAACAGTTTAGCTCGTTACAGAAGCTACAAAACTGACCTTCCTTTGAGCAGATTGAGTTTCTGGAGCATCACATTTGTGGGGTCAATTAAACGCTCAAAATGGCCAGAAAAAGAGAACCTTCATCTGAAACGCGACAGTCTATTCTTGTTCTTAGAAATGAAGGCTATTCCACAAAATTGTTTGGGTGACCCCAAACTTTTGAACGGTAGTGTATGTTTCTCAGCTGTAGTCTAAATGGGCTGCAGCGGGTTATCTATTTATTATTATTTATATTATTTGACATATCAGACTATTTTAGTGCATAGAAATGTACCAATCGTAAAACGTGACATGACGTCACACAAGGCAGCACAAATCTTCAATGATTACTTTCAAACTAGTAAAAATAACATTTATATCATGTGCTGTCATCTGCGACAGGAGAAATGTTTACATTTCAACCTACAAGATTTCCACTTCCAATTAGAGAAAACATGCTGCAGTAAATTTTGTATGACACACACAGACTAACTATGGTTGTAGTCTAAGAACTATTAAAACAGATGCTACTAAATAAATTCAGAAGTTACTCACAAGTTACTCAATACTTCAGTAGTTTTGTCATGAAATACTTTCTTACTCTTACTAAAGTAATTACATTGATGACTGTTTTTTTTTTTTAAACTTTTGCTTGAGTCATATTATTCTGAAGTAACGGTACTCTTATTCGAGTACACTTTTTGGGTACCATACCCACCTCTGTATGTTGGACAATCACACCCAATGATAGAAAATCACCACTCATTTTCAAACAATTAAAATCCAGATGGACATGAGCGTTTCCTGCTTCCTGTGTGTGTCGCACGTATTGTCGCACAATCAATAAATCATTTTGAAAATGTCGCTGTTTCCTGCAAAGCAGAGCAATTTCCTCTGACATTAAGCTTGTGTTATAGTCCTAAATACTTTGATGACAGGTACATCTGAATATTGGAAACTTGACCATATTTTTTAAGATGTGAAAAATGTCATTTTTTCCCATCTTAGAACAACGATTTAACTATCACAAATATGGAAGAAAAAGGCAGCTAATATAAATGGTTTACTATATGCTGAAATGAGTTGCATTCTTTGTGCATTGCGTTTTTTTGGTCTTCCTTGGGAAGACACGAGCAGTGATTTTAAACTGCAGTACGTACAAATTTAAAAGTCCACTTTTTTCCATTCATATTTGTATTAACGCATAATGCTTTTATGCAATCCTTTAATATGCTCTTTAATCAAAAAGATTTACGTGAAGTCTCGCAGAGTTCGGAGATGGTTGGCAACGTGATGAACATGTCATCTCTTTATGCACAGCGCTGTTTTTTTATGAGTTGATTGCAAAAATAAATGTATTTACTTACTTGCTAGTGCACAAAGTAGTAAAATATTTCACATCATAGACGTTTGCTCAGAGAAAAATAAACTGTATTATAAATATTGCATTATGTCAACAGTGAATTTAGAAGGCTTCTATCATCTGATACTTAAATAGAACAGTATTCATTAGTGTGTTTTTATATGCTTCCTTTAACATGGATCCACCCACAACTGCATCCAAATCATTATTGCTATACCACCTTGAACTTCTCGTTGCCAAACCAACATTAAATGGGTCGTATTAAGCAAAACCCACTTTTCTTGTATTGTTTAAATTATAAATTAAACAAGGGAGGTGTTGCAGGGATAGTTATAAAACAATGTTGCCATGTCTCAAACGAGCCATTTGATATTTGCCACGATTTGTGATGTATAGCTCCATACATGGTAAATGTTTCCTGGGTGACCATATGCCATTTTTATTTCTTGTAGCAATAGGGCTGTCTTCAAAGAGTCTGATTCCACTATCAAGATAGATAGATAGATAGATAGATAGATAGTACTTTGTTGTTTCCTTCAGGAGAGGTCCCTCAATTGATTGCATTCATCATGTCTTTTTTAAGTATTAGAACAATATTTTTAATATGAATACTTTTTAGAGAGCAACAGCTAAATCTTAGTTTTCAGCTCAACGTTGCAAACTTGGCAAGCAGTGGAGACGCGTTCTCCGGAGTGATGAATCACGCTTTTCCATCTGGCGATCTGATGGACGAGTCTGGGTTTGGAGGTTGCCGAGAGAACGGTACACTTCGGACCGCATTGTGCCGAGTGTGAAATTTGGTGGAGGAGGAATTATGGTGTGGGGTTGTTATTCAGGAATTGGGCTCGGCCCCTTAGTTCCAGTGAAAGGAACTGTGAATGCTTCAGGATACCAAAACATGTTGGACAATTCCATGCTCCAGTTTGGAGCGGGCCCCTTCCTCTTCCAACATGACTGTGCACCAGTGCACAAAGCAAGATCCATAAAGACATGGAGGACAGAGTCTGGTGTGGATGAACTTGACTGGCCTGCACAGAGTCCTGACCTGAACCTGAACACTGTCATACACACGACTGAAATGCTTTTCTCTCACACACTACTGAAACACTCTCATACACACTACTGAAACACTCTCCGACACACTACTGAATTATTTTTCTCTCACACACACACTACTGAAACGATCATACACACTACTAAAACACTCTCATGCACACTACTGAAATGTTTTTCTCTCACACACTACTGAAACACTCTCATACACACTACTGAAACACTCTTATACACACGACTGAAATGTTTTTCTCTCACACACACTACTGAAACACTCTCATACACACTACTAAAACACTCTCACACACACTACTGAAATTTTTTTCTCTCACACACACACTACTGAAACACTCATACACACTACTGAAACACTCTCATACACACTACTGAAATGTTTTTTCTCCCACACACTACTGAAACACTCTCATACACACTACTAAAACAATCTTATACACATGACTGAAATGTTTTCTCTCACACACACTACTGAAACACTCTCATACGCACTACCGAAACACTCTCATACACACTACTGCAGGGGTGTCAAACGTACGGCCCGAGGGCCGGATCAGGCCCGCGAACAGGATTTATCCGGCCCGCGGGATGAGTTTGCAAAGTATAAAAATGTACCTGAAATGTTTGAATGAAAGAAACTGCTGTTCTAAATGTGTCCACTAGATGTCACAATAGCAATTATTTGTATCTTTGTAGATGATGCTATATATGTACAAAATAAACCACATTAGTACATCAGTCGAGGAAAGTGATCAAACTACATAAATAACATCCTGTAATTTGATTTTGATATACTTATTTTTATCTTGATAGATTGAACATTAACACCAATGATGAACATTATCACATCATTTATTCAGAAAATATAGATAATGACAAATAAATTATTAACCGCAACATGTATGTGTAAAATAAAAACCTAACAACATTATGATTTGTACATTTGTGCTTGTTCTATTTTTAAACAAAGAAAACAACCTGAAGTTGTCTTTATTTTTAAGTTATCGTGCCGTGATTTTACCAGTCCGGCCCACTTGGGAGTAGATTTTTCTCCGTGTGGCCCCCCATCTAAAATGACTTTGACACCCCTGCACTACTGGAACACTCTCATACTTCAATACAGGAAATACCATTTTACTAATGAAAGCAGAAACCAGATCTAAACACAACATGAACTTGATATCAAATAGAAAGGGGAAACATCACACACAGCAGACAACAATCACACGCATACATACACATTACTACTAACTACGAGGAAACAAATCAATGATTGAAGTGAAAACCTTTAGCATGCAATTCAAACAATACCCTTTGTGGTCCAGAAGATATGACAGCCACGGAAGCTCATTCAGTCTCTTTATTAACCAGAAGTAACACAATCCAGTGAAAACATTCAACAGAGCTTCCGTAACTAGCGACAAAGCTAAGCTCACACACACAACAGAGGCTGAGCTAATGTTGCTGGTCTGGGAGTTGACATCACATTTTTGTTAACAGAAGTATTTTCTTCAAGACAGAAGTATTGCTTCCCAAAGGAAGCTCTTAATGTCGTTCTCTGGAAATGATTCCATAGAAAGTACAATTTATATCTGGTCTAAAAAGAAAAACATTCTTTAAATTAGAATTTTGCTGAGAGTTAGATGCAGTGTTTGCGGTGTCATTTCAAAGTACAAATTTGTGCTAAAATAAAATAAAAACCTTATTTGAATTATTTCTCTCATTTGTGTTCATTGCTTTTTTTTTTTTTAAGTAGGGAGTTCGGGGGAAAAAAAATCATAGGTTATATTTTTAGGCCCTATCGCCCAGGCCTAATTCACAGCGATAAACAGGCTACTTAAAATGCTACATCCTTGCATGGACATACACTACCGTTCAAAAGTTTGGGGTCACATTGAAATGTCATTATTTTTGAAGGAAAAGTACTGTACTTTTCAATGAAGATAACTTTAAGCTAGTCTTAACTTTAAAGAAATACACTCTATACATTGCTAATGTGGTAAATGACTATTCTAGCTGCAAATGTCTGGTTTTTGGTGCAATATCTGCATAGGTGTATAGAGGCCCATTTCCAGCAACTATCACTCCAGTGTTCTAATGGTACAATGTGTTTGCTCATTGGCTCAGAAGGCTAATTGATGATTAGAAAACCCTTGTGCAATCATGTTCACACATCTGAAAACAGTTTAGCTCGTTACAGAAGCTACAAAACTGACCTTCCTATGAGCAGATTGAGTTTCTGGAGCATCACATTTGTGGGGTTAATTAAACGCTCAAAATGGCCAGAAAAAGAGAACTTTCATCTGAAACTCAACAGTCTATTCTTGTTCTTAGAAATGAAGGCTATCCACAAAATTGTTTGGGTGACCCCAAACTTTTGAACGGTAGTGTATGTGGTTTCAAACCGGGAAACAGACACCACAACATGTAGCCTATGTATTTATAACTTTATCACACTGAATGGCATTGAAAAAAAAAAGGTAGTAAACAAACCTTTGAGTTACGGTAATTTCATTCCAAGCCTCGTTTCTGAAGTTTCTGCTTCTTTTTTGCTCTCCTCAAACAAACTAGTTTGCCCGTGTATTATTCTGCAGAATTGAATGCCAAACAAAAAAATCCCACTCATCGGTGACTCAGCATGTGGGCATAAAAAGTTGGTAATTCGTCTCGCTTCAAACAGGAAGAAGAGGTCTTATTTCTTGCATTGCACTTGTGCAGGTTTATTGAACAGTACACTTAACTGAACACAGTAAGCTCTTTTTTCAGTCATTCACAATCTTTGTCTCGATGGGTGTAGAGCAAGACTTCTAGCTTACACACACACAGGAAGCATGAACAGAGAGTCGTACGACTCGCCAGTGAGAAGTGCCGTAAAATAACAAAAATTAGGAGGGAAAAAAAATGGTAAAAAGCCAAATTTCCCGCTGTGGAAATATTTCAGCTTCAAATTGGATGGGCAATATGAGCCTATCAACTCGGACAAAGGAGCAAGAATGCCGTGATCAGGTGATGGCAACTTTTAAGATGTTCATTATTTATTTAAGTAACATTTTTGCTTACAGGAATTAGAATCCTTTTTTTTTTTTTATTTATTTATTTATTTAGGATAACAAAATTATTTACCTTCCAATTGCAGTACAATGGTAAACAATTCTACAGTAATGATAAATAAAATGGCCAGCACCCCCGTGACTACAAACGGGACAAGCGGTAGAAAATGGATGGATGGAAGGGTATATATTTTTAAATGGTTACTTGCTTTATTATATATATTATTATTACATTACATTGTAAACATTGTATAGTTTGTATCAGTAATTTATTTAGTTTCAGAGCATGATGTAGACCAAGAGTCCCCAAACTATGGCCCTCGGTCCGGATCCAGCCCTCCAGCGTCCAAAATCCGGCCCGCCAGAAGTCCCAAGTTTAAAAAAAAAAAAGTATTTTATTTAAATGTTTTGTATTATATATTTTTTTTTAAATCTGTCCTTTCTAATCCGTTTTTTACTGCTTCTTACTTTAGGTGTCTCTGAGCCGCTCAGGCAAATCATATTGTCTAAAAATGCATTTTCCAGGCGATAACGTGACATCATCACGCTGGGAATATATATATTTATATATATATATATATACAGTATATATATATATATATATATATATATATATATATATATATATATATATATATATATATATATATATATATATATATACACCCCCACCAAAAATTTTTGACCTAATGCGGCCCCTGAGTCAAAAAGTTTGGGGACCCCTGATGTAGACAAAAGCTCTGAGTCTGACTGCATAGAGCCAATTTTTTTAATGATTGCATATTGTTCTAAGGTGTGGCAACCTTGAGACAAAAATATGTTGATTGACAGTCTAAAGTAAATAAGTAATATGTCTTCCTTTACTCAATATTTTTGCAGTTTTATGCATTTATATGTATAGAATGTAAAAATGGCAAATTGAATCGCAATCCCAATTTTGGAGATACAAAACACAATCCGTTTTTTTCCTCATAATCGTGCATCCCTAGTTTTCTGCAAGTAGAAATATGATTATTCTGTATAAAAAAAACAGTTTGTCTTATTGTGGTTGGATATCTAAAACATATTTTTTTTTACATGGAAAAAAACTGTTTGTTTTCGTCAGACCTTTGGGAACAGAATACGAAAAAAATGATGTTCCCAATTTTTAGAAGGAGTGTCTGATTGCCCAAATTAATGTAAACTATCTGGCAATACATTTGCTATAAATGAATCCAATCAATCAATCAATCAAAGTGTATTGATACAGCCCTTAATCACGACTGTCTCAAACGGCTGCACAAGCCACAACGATATCCTCGGCTCAGATCCCACATCAGGGCAAGAAAAAAACTCAACCCAAAGGGATACAATGAGAAACCTTGGAGGGGACCGCAGATGTGGGGACTACCCCTGGGCGACCGGTGCAATGGACGTGGAGTGGATCTAGTTAATAGTGTGAGAGTCCAGTCCATAGTGGTGCCAGCAGGAGATCATCTTGAGTGGAGACAAGTCAGCAGCGCAGAGACGTCCCCAACTGATGCGCAGATGAGTGGTCCACCCTGGGTCCCGACTTTGAACAGCTAGTGCATCATCTGTGGTCACCTAAAAACCACTCCATACAGGAAAGGGGGGAAGAACAGAAAAGGAACGGCAAATCAACTGGTTTAAAAAGGGGGGTCTTTTTAAAGGCTAGCGGATCTGATCCCACATCAGGGCAAGAAAGAACTCAACTCAATGAAAACAATGTAAAACCTTTGAAGGGATCTTCTTGAATGAGGACAAGTCAGCAGCGCAGAGACGGTACCAACTGATGCACATCCTTGGTCTAGACTTGGAACAGATAGCGCCTCCTCTGTGGAAACTGACTCGCGGCCGTCTAAAAACCTCTCCACGTAGAAGAGGAGAGGAGAGCAGTAAAGAGAGAGGGCAGATCAACTGGTCTGAAAAATGGGTCCATTTAAAGTGTAGGGTGTGTAAATGTGTTTTAAGATGGGCTTCTAGTGAAATAGCATCTCTAACTGTTACTGGGAGGGCATTCCAGAGTACCGGAGCCCGAATAGAAAACACTCTATAGCCCGCAGACTTTTTTTGGGCTCTGGGAATCACTAACCTACTCAGTGGCCTAGTGGTTAGAGTGTCCGCCCTAAGATCGGTAGGTTGTGAGTTCAAACCCCAGCCGAGTCATACCAAAGCCTATAAAAATGGGACCCATTACCTTCCTGCTTGGCACTTGGAATTGGGGGTTAAATCACCAAAAATGATTCCCGGGCGTGGCACCGCTGCTGCTCACTGCTCCCCTCACCTCCCAGGGGGTGATCAAGGGGATGGGTGAAATGCAGAGGGCAAATTTCACCACACCTAGTGTGTGTGTGACAATCATTGGTACTTTAACTTTAACTTAAGTGCACAGTATCGGCGTAATATGATCAAACGTTCTTGTCCTTCTCAAAAGTCTCTCGAGACAGCTCTTCACTGTTTCTTTAAAAAGCTTTGCACAATCATTTCCGTCCGTTCAAAAAGCTACGATCTCATTGAGGCAGTTACAAGTATCCCCTGCCAATTCTCTGTTATTGCCTGTCCTCCAAAGAAAAGTTGCTGACATTGTTGAGGGGTGAGAGTACCTCAACATGCTTCACACTGGACTCCATTCACATCAAATTAGTCATGGTATCCTTACTCTGATTGCTGTGTCCGTATGCACGGTGGGAGCCAAGGTATGCGGAGGGAGATAGGAATTGTCCATACAAATATGAAAATCAAGTGTTCCGTTATTCCGCATATAATAATCATCGGTGCGACTGCAGGGTGAGATATCGGCCGAGCTGTCCGTGTGCTGATAGAGCCATGTCGCAGCAATAAGAAATCCCCCGTGAATGTGTCAGGGCTAGATAACCGAACATGTTGTGTGTCCACAGAAGATATATTTACAGTGAACAGGTAGCGGGCCGGCCAGATCTAATTGACTCTGCAGCCACAGTTGCAGGTCTCAGAGTAGACTGGGTGTGGGGCTTACAGGGCGGCCAGCAGAGAGCAAAAGATTAGTGCTGACGTCTCTGCCACATCAATTAGAACCTGCCGCTCGGCCGGAGAGGAATCCCCACCACTGTCTCTCCAAGGCCGCCCAGCACAGACCGGCTGTGTCAGAGGTCATCCTCGGGAGGAATCACCGGGTCTCGGCCCTCCCGCCGAGCGATGCTCCTGTGGGCTGGTGGTGCAGACCCCCCCGTGGAGGCAGGTGCCACATAGAGTCTCAATGAAACGCACAATGATCGCTCGTTCGCGGAGGCACAGTGGGAGCAGACAGTGGTAGCGACGCCCTCTGTTCCTATTCTGCTTCACTGAGCTGCACTGAGGTGCTGTCATTTTGCTGCTGTTGCAATAAATATTAGTGTAATAAAACTGATATTATTTGAGCCTTGGGCAGGATTACACTTCATCTTCACATGCTTTGATGATGAGTACAAATCAAAGATTCTCCCTGTTAATTGAAATGAGTTCATTTCCGTCATATAATCAACCATTTTGTGTGATCAATTTAACAGCACAGATTACATATATCAGGGGTCACCAACGCGGTGCCCGCGGGCACCAGGTAGCCCGTAAGGACCAAATGAGTCGCCCGCTGGCCTGTTCTAAAAATAGCTCAAATAGCAGCACTTACCAGTGAGCTGCCTCTATTTTTTAAATTGTATTTATTTACTAGCAAGCTAGTCTCGCTTTGCCCAACATTTTTAATTCTAAGAGAGACAAAACTCAAATAGAATTTGAAAATCCAAGAAAATATTTTAAAGACTTGGTCTTCACTTGTTTAAATAAATTAATTAATTTTTTTACTTTGCTTCTTATAACTTTCAGAAAGACAATTTTAGAGAAAAAATACAACCTTAAAAATGATTTTAGGATTTTTAAACACATATACCTTTTACCTTTTAAATTCCTTCCTCTTCTTTCCTGACAATTTAAATCGATGTTCAAATAAATGTATCTTTTTTATTGTAAAGAATAATAAATACATTTTAATTTAATTTTTCATTTTAGCTTCTGTTTTTTTGACGAAGAATATTTGTGAAATATTTCTTCAAACTTATTATGATTAAAATTCAAAAACAATATTCTGGCAAAGCTAGAAAATCTGTAGAATCAAATTTAAATCTTATTTCAAAGTCTTTTGAATTTCTTTTAAAATTTTTGTCCTGGAAAATCTAGAAGAAATAATGATTTGTCTTTGTTAGAAATATAGCTTGGTCCAATTTCTTACATATTCTAACAAAGTGCAGATTGGATTTTAACCTATTTAAAACATGTCATCAAAATTCTAGAATTAATCTTAATCAGGAAAAATTACTAATGATATTCCATAAATTATTTTTTTAATTTTTTCAAAAAGATTTGAATTAGCTAGTTTTTCTCTTATTTTTTTCGGTTGAATTTTGAATTTTAAAGAATTTTTTTGTGTTTTCTCCTCTTTTAAACCGTTCAATTAAGTGTAAATATCATTAATTATTAATAATAACATAGAGTTAAAGGTAAATTGAGCAAATTGGCTATTTCTGGCAATTTATTTAAGTGTGTATCAAACTGGTAGCCCTTCGCATTAATCAGTACCCAAGAAGTAGCTCTTGGTTTCAAAAAGGTTGGTGACCCCTGACATATATTAACAATCATACACATACACACACAAAAAGAAAATTAATGACTGGAAAAGGAATAGGCTGAAGCCAAGGCTTAAAGGTATATTTGCCTATCCTATCATGGGCGCCGAGCTACATTTCTGTCAGTGGGTACTCGGTGTGTATTAGTGTTGTCCCGATACCAATATTTTGGTACAAAGGCTCCAAGGGGACGGTGTGGCGCGGTTGGGAGAGTGGCCGTGCCAGCAACCTGAGGGTTCCTGGTTCAATCCCCGCCTTCTACCAACCTTGTCGCGTCCGTTGTGTCCTTGAGCAAGACACTTCACCCTTGCTCCTGATGGGTCGTGGTTAGGGCCTTGCATGGCAGCTCCCGTCATCAGTGTGTGAATGTGTGTGTGAATGGGTGAATGTGGAAATAGTGTCAAAGCGCTTTGAGTACCTTGAAGATAGAAAAGCGCTATACAAGTACAACCCATTTAACATTCCTAATTTAGCTGCTGAAATATGCAGTAACATATTGTGTCATTTATCATTCTATTATTTTGTCAACGTTATTAAGGACAAGTGGTAGAAAATGATTTATTAATCTACTTGTTCATTTACTGTTAATATCTGGTTATTTTCTCAACATGTTCTATCTACACTTCTGTTAAAATGTAATAATCACTTGTTCTTCTGTTGTTTGATACTTTACATTAGTTTTGGATGATACCACACATTTGGGTATCAATTCGAACTCCAACGCCACACATCAAATGTATATTCCAGGTTGTTACACTATGACTCCCCAGGTGTGTGTTTATTATGCTGTCATTTATTTAGAATGCAAATTCATGGATATTAATCATGAAATTATGTTGCATAGCTCATGGGTAATTTCATTGTAAGTGGGCCAAATTACTTATAGTTAAGGCTGTCAAACGATTCAAATATTTTAATTGCGATAATCGCATTGTTCATAGTCAACTCAAAATGAATTGCGGTTCACAGATAGATATAATTTACATTTATAATTTATAATATACCCCAGAGATATATTTTTTAAGTTTCCAATACAATTATATTTTTAAACATTGTGCTTTTTGAAACAGCTCAACACAAAAAGGATGTAAACACGCTTTTAAATAGAATAAAAGAAGTACCTGCAGTGCGTTGGTGTCTTGCCAGAGTTTGTATTTTGTAGGAATACAGAATGTGTATTCCTGCTTTAGGAGCACTTGCATTTAGAGGAGAGGAACTACATTTTCACGCATTGATAACACCAAATGTGGATTGTTGCGATCATGCTTTGATTGTCAAGGATGTTAAGTGATATTTTTACTACCTGAATAAATGTTTCTGATATTCTGTACTTTACATGTTGTACAAGTCAATGGTATTCAGATTCCTACATAACAATGTTTAAACCTTTTATATCTACTTATTAATCAAATGTAATATTAAGACTGTTAAAAATTCTGTAATTGCGGGCTTTCAATCAGAACAGGTTATAAAAGAATACCATAGCGATGGTAATATTGTGTCATGAACTGTAATTACCCAATGTGGGCTGTAGATGGCAGTCGCAGGCTCGCCTGCAGTATTAAACCTTGTCTCAGTAATAGCAAAGAAGACTGGAAAGGAGAATAAAACAATCTGTTGATCAACTTGACATGCATTTGCATCACTGAACTCTGCTAAGCAATGGTTATTTGGTATGGTATGGTATGTGGTCTACATACAACACACAAAGACAAAGACATGTTTCAAAGGGCCAATTTGTTTCAGGCCAGAACAAATTGACAAAACTATTTTAAATAGCTGCAACATAACATACATAAGTAACAAACAGCATAATAACAACATAGCTGTAAACCAAGGAAGGCACACACTACACACACAAAGCCTAACCAGGCATTTTTTTCTCTCAAGGAATTATACATGATAAATGATAAATGGGTTATACTTGTATAGCACTTTTCTACCTTCAAGGTACTCAAAGCGCTTTTTGACAGTATTTCCACATTCACACACACATTCACACACTGATGGAGGGAGCTGCCATGCAAGGCGCTAACCAGCACCCATCAGGAGCAAGGGTGAAGTGTCTTGCCCAAGGACACAACGGACGTGACTAGGATGGTAGAAGGTGGGGATTGAACCCCAGTAACCAGTAACCCTCCGATTGCTGACACAGCCACTCTACCAACTTCGCCACGCCGCCCCTTATTATGAAATAAAATCATGTCTGAAGCCCAGAACTCTCTACACATTTCCCCAGTTTTAGTTTAGAGATAAGGAAAGATTGGCCTGGCCCACTAGCATCCCTCTTTATGTTTGTGAACTTTATAGTCTATACATTTAGAGTAATGTGATAATCAAACACTCGAGAAGTCTAGAATGAAAGAGCAACAGTATATAAGAGAATTGACAGAGTGTGTGTACCTTCAGTGCTGAATGATGTGCAGAGGTAGAGTTTGGAGTGTTTTCTTTAGCTCGCTTTCCATTTTTATGTACTCACTGTCCAGGTGCCATTTGACGCCCGGTATCATGCTAATTATCTGCCTGAAAGCGGGTGACTCCACTGTATAAATAGCCTGCATGTCTTCTAGCACACACGCTGCAATGGCTATTTCCATGTTGTCCTGGCTAGCAGTGCCTCGTTAAAATCCAACCGCTGTTGCTTAGGAGGTGAAGTGTGTCTCTCTTTACCAGCTTCGTCGAAGCATGTTGCTTTTGTAGCTGTTTTGAATTGCTAGGATAGGATCTTTGATCCAAGACACAACTTACATTTAACGAAAATGTTATTTTCTTTGTGGTCAACAAAAGAAAAGTAGTGAGAATATCTCCATGTTAAGAAACTCGGCTTCGGCTTCGCCATGATGTAAACACAGACACGCCCCCCCCCCCCCCACACACACATACACACACACACACACACACACACAGAGCGCGCTTCTTCTCCGTCGCCTCTTCTGCAGCGCTCCAATAAAACACACTCAGATTTCTCAGTTTCTAGCCGATACTACATAAAAAATAACGTAAAATAACGCAGTATCGCATCATGTAGTAACGGTAACTGAGTTACTGAATATAAAAAATAACGCTTTAGATTACTATTTACCGCCGAAAGTAATGGCGTTACAGTAACGCGTTAGTCCCAAAACTGGCCGCAAATGAAATTTCAAAATTGGCTCTCTAGCACCACCTTTGAAAATAACAAAAATCAGCCCCTCCTACCGGGTTCACGTATCCACACGAAAATCACGGGAATTGTCCATCATGAAAGGACGCACATTAAAGTCTCAGAAATCCATACCTGAAAACGAACAGGAAGTCGACCATCTTGGTTTTCGTCTTCCTTTTCGGCGAAAAAAGAGGTTGTACTTTAACAAGCTCCTCCTAAGGACTTTGGCCAAATGAGTCGTGCTTAAAATGACAGCTACAACACCTATTGGTGATGATAAGCGTTGTCACGGCCAGGGTGCATTCCAATGCGCCCTCATCCTTGTGCTCGGCTTGTCGCACCTTGGGACACGCCCCCTGCAGCAGCCGACAGCTGCAATCATTTACCGGAAATCAGCACACCTGCCTGTAATGAAGGAGCTGCCTTCATAAGCCTGGACAACTTGGCATGCCGGTGCCGGAGTATAATCATCTGTTGGCGTACAACCTGTGTTCCCGTGTTTGACGTTGCTGTGTGTCTCGTCATTTCCTCGTCGTCGTTCCCCTGCTTCTCGGACTGCCCCTTCGATCTCGACCTCCCGCTTGGAAACGGATCTTGTCTCTTCGCTACTGCCCTGGATCATCTGCCTGCCCAACGGACTGTCTTCATGCCTTGTTCCTCCTCTCGCGCAACACAACACTAGGTAACACATACTACAGCTAATCACACACATAGCCACACACCACATACACTTTTGGATCTTGTTCACACTCCATTTCCTTAGTTTATATTTGTATTGATTGATTATTATATATAAGGGACGGCGTGGCGAAGTTGGTAGAGTGGCTGTTCCAGCAATCGGAGTGTTGCTGGTTACTGGGGTTCAATTCCAACCTTCTACCTTCCTAGTCACGTCCGTTGTGTCCTTGGGCAAGACACTTCACCCTTTGCCTCTGATGGTTGCTGGTTAGCGCCTTGCATGGCAGCTCCCGCCATCAGTGTGTGAATGTGTGTGTGAATGGGTAAATGTGGAAATACTGTCAAAGCGCTTTGAGTACCTTGAAGGTAGAAAAGCGCTATACAAGTATAACCCATTTATCATTTATCATTTATATATGGTTAATATATATAATAAAGCATTGAACATTACTGCCCTCTGGTGTCAGTTGCCGTCACCTCCACTTTAGCAAACATAACAAGCGTATCCTCATTACAAGCAGCAATGCGCGGCAGCAGGGTTCCCTCCAATGATGTTGTTTCATGGCGATTGAAGGTAAAATTGTCTTGTCTTTCCGGAGAACGACTTGCCATGGATCTGAGATATGCCATGGATCTGAGAATTCCATAAAGTCCCTGTTTCTTTGTGCAGTTTTGCTAACTATTTTGGAGCTTGTGGCTCAACAGGAGCTGGACGCCATTACACATTTCCCCAAGCTACGGAACGGGCCGCGGGTCCAAAACGTTAATTGCGCATTAAAGGCCTACTGAAAGCCACTACTACCGACCACGCAGTCTGATAGTTTATATATCAATGATGAAATCTTAACATTGCAACACATGCCAATACGGCCGGGTTAACTTATAAAATGCAATTTTAAATTTCCCGGGAAACTTCCGGTTGAAAACGTCTATGTATGATGACGTTTGCGCGTGACGTCGATGGTTGAAGCAGAAGTATTCGGACACATTGTATCACAATACAAACAGCTCTGTTTTCATCTCAAAATTCCACAGTATTCTGGACATCTGTGTTGGTGAATCTTGTGCAATTTGTTTAATGAACAATGGAGACAGCAAAGAAGAAAGCTGTAGGTGGGATCGGTGTATTAGCAGCTGGCTGCAGCAACACAACCAGGAGGACTTTGAGGATAGCAGACGCGCTATCCGACGCTAGCCGCCGACCGCATTGATGATCGGGTGAAGTCCTTCGTCGCGCCGTCGATCGCTGGAACGCAGGTGAGCACAGGTGTTGATGAGCAGATGAGGGCTGGCGTAGGTGGAGCGCTAATGTTTTTATCATAGCTCTGACGAGGTCCCATAGTCCTATGGCGTCGTTAGCAACAGCATTGCTAGGCTTCGACAGACGGCACAGCATTAACCGTGTGGTTACAGGTCCAGTGTTTGGTTCGGTGTCTCCTGATAGTAGTATTGTTGATCTTCTGTCTATCCTTCCAGTCAGGGGCTTATTTCTTTTGTTTCTATCTGCATTTAAGTACGATGCTATCACGTTAGCTCCGTAGCTAAAGTGCTTCACCGATGTATTGTCGTGGAGATAAAAGTCACTGTGAATGTCCATTTCGCGTTCTCGACTCTCATTTTCAAGAGGATATAGTATCCGAGGTGGTTTAAAATACAAATCCGTGATCCACAATAGAAAAAGGAGAAAGTGTGGAATCCAATGAGCCAGCTTGTACCTAAGTTACGGTCAGAGCGAAAAAAGATACGTCCTGCACTGCACTCTAGTCCTTCATTCTCACGTCCCTCATCCATGAATCTTTCATCCTCGCTCAAATTAATGGGGTAATCGTCGCTTTCTCGGTCCGAATCGCTCTCGCTGCTGGTGTAAACAATGGGGAAATGTGAGGAGCCCTTCAACCTGTGACGTCCCGCTACTTCCGGTACAGGCAAGGCTTTTTTTATCAGCGACCAAAAGTTGCGAACTTTATCGTCGATGTTCTCTACTAAATCCTTTCAGCAAAAATATGGCAATATTGCGAAATGATCAAGCATGACACATAGAATGGATCTGCTATCCCCGTTTAAATTTAAAAAAAATATTTCAGTAGGCCTTTAAGTCAGGTTCGGGACAAGTGTGATGCTGGTATGGCCACAGTGTCCACGTCTGATGTTGCTCAGAAGAAGAAGAAGGCTAAACCTGTAATATGCTAAACTCAAATGGCCACAACTTTCTTAGCGTCACATAGGGTTGGTCACCATGCCAAAACGGCGTGAGGCCATCACAGAGAGTTAGCCTGTCGCTCTGGCCCCCTGCTGTTTCTGCTGAACCGGACATAACCCC
This sequence comes from Entelurus aequoreus, assembly GCF_033978785.1. Lineage (NCBI taxonomy): Eukaryota > Metazoa > Chordata > Actinopteri > Syngnathiformes > Syngnathidae > Entelurus > Entelurus aequoreus. Next base: position 45,803,431 of record NC_084744.1, read on the forward strand.
GCCTCCCCCCAATACATCCAGATCTGCATCCTTCCTTGTGGGGGGCTGACATTAGGCATTAACTGTTATGTACTCTGATAGCACCAACATCTCTGCAGTGGTCTTCAACTCTCAACACTAATCTTCACAAAGATTTTTTCGAATTACCAGGCCCTACTTTTTGTACAAAATCCCGCTAAAATATGTATACCGTATTTTCCGGACTATAAGGTGCACTTAAATTATAATTTTTTTCCTCAAAATTCGACATTGTACCATATGTCTTGTTGTTGCACGAGTGAGCCACGGATGAGGAGATGCTGCTCCGTTATTGATTGAAGTAAAGTCTGAATGTCATTAAAACAGTTAGCTCCATCTTTTGATACTTCTTCCACTCCCGTCCTTGCACGCTACACCGCTACAACAAAGATGACGGGGAGAAGACGCTGCCGAAGGTGAGCCACGTAAATAACCTCGTTACTAAATGAAACGAGGTAGGAGGCTCCTGCATGGCACCAATTACCCCCCTTAGATGTAGTCATTCATATCCTGCATGTCGACTTACATCAAGGCGGCCCAGGGCCAAAGTGTCCGTGGTGCGTGCACACACACATTAGCACACACGCACACACATGCATGCACACACACACTCATACACTCACACACACGGACAGCAGTGTTTGAAACAACAAAGTGCAGTTTGAATGCTCAGCCAATCACAAGAATGCCACCACTTCCTGCCTTTCACGCAGCATGGCTTTTTTATAATCAATTATTAATCAAAGTCAGTTTTTCCCAACTCAAAGACACACTGAAGTATCTCTCCCTTTGTTTTTTTAATTGTATTTGCTTGACTCCCTTTTTCACAGTTTCATGTATAATGTGTTTCTGATGAGGTCCTCTTATGAATATCTTTATGCAGCTGAAGATGATTTATATGAGACCGAGGACATGTTTCATGATCAAAACTACAGCTTGGGTCGGTGTCAGCTTAAAGGACTTTGAAGAAAAATGTGTTGTAATTATTAATAATTATTCATTTAACATGGGGCATTAAAGGAAATAAAAACATATTGATCGCATTAGACAATCAATCAATTAACAGTGTGACATTTTAAGATGTTATAAAGATACATCTTTTTTTTTTCGCTAATATGGATGATATTATGTGTTATAATATATTATTTAAATGATAGGTATGATTAGATAAATGCCGTAAGAGTAAAAGTATTTTAGTGTCTCCATAATGTCAACAGAGAGTGATGCTAGAAAATGAAAAAATTGGGATAGGTATTTGACTATTTTACTTGATCAGATATGCTGAATATTAGCAATCTATGAACCAATTATTTGTAACTATTTTTCAAATTAAAGTACTTTTTTTAATAGGATGACCAAATATAACACTGTATTTTGAAACGTGACACAGTGTTCTGTGATTCTGCTTGGCCATGTGATTTAAGGATTTAAACTCATGCCATACATTTTATTTTAGACGGCATTAATGGTCTTTTGCTTATTAGGGTTTAAGAGGTCAAAGTTGAAGAAAATAACTTTTTGGCTGATTTATGTAAACATTTCTTTAATGCAGTCCTCAAACATTTCAATACTTGACTTAAAGGTGGTCTATATATACAAATGATTAATAGGTTTTTGCTTTTTTCGTGACATATTTCAAAAGTTATACAAAACTATCCATCAGTGGAGCGGCCATCAGTGTGGCCGCCTGATGGGCGCCTGTGCAGCCGGCCAGCCGGAGGTCGCGGAGGCAACGATGCTGGAGATGAGGGGGACGGCCTGCCGGAGACGAGGAGGATGGCGGCGCCGTGGAAAGCCCCGGCAGAGACGAGGAGGACGATGTCGTCGGAGCCAGAGACGAAGAAGCAGGCTGAGGAGGTCGCCGAGATGCTGGCATGGGGACCGGCCTGGGTGCTGGCACTGGGACCGGTCTGGGTGCTGGCACGGGGACCAGTCTGGGTGCTGGCACGGGGACCAGTCAGGGTGCTGGCAAGGGGACCAGTCTGGGTTCTGGTACTGGGACCAGTCTGGGTGCTGGTACAGAGACCAGTCTGGGTGCTGGTACGGAGACCACTCTGGGTGCTGGTACAGAGACCAGCCTTGGAGCGGGTGCTGATACGGGGACCAGCCTTGGAGCGGGTACGGGAAGCAGTCTTGGAGCAGGTGGTGGTTGTCTGGCTGGAGGTCGCAGCTTGGCCTGCCGAAGACTAGGTGGTGGTGGTCTGGCAGGAGGTAGCCGTTTAGCTGGCCGCAGCTGTGCCACCCCACCAGCACAGCCATCAGCACCACCCCCCCCCCCTCCGAAAGTGGATGCCAGACGCTTCCTGACAAATGCGAAACAGTCGCAAAGGGTGGGAGGCGGGAGGCCAGGAGGCGGGTAGATTCTTCCTCTTCTCTGGATTGTATAAACAGTACTTTTCTCACTCCAACATGAGATTGTTGAGGAGGGCCAGAAAAAAATTCCAGAGCGGTGGGCGGAACAAGAGTCATAGGGGGCGGAGCCAAAGTCACTGGGGACGGAGCTATAATCACTGGGGTGGGGGGACGAGCTTGAGTCACTGGGGGTGGAGCTTGATTCACTGGATGCGGAGCTTGAGTCACTGGGGGCGGAGCTTGAGTCACTGGGGGAGAAGCCTTGGAGGGGACCGCAGATGTGGGGGACCACCCACCCCGGTGGGGGTGCAATGGACGTTGAGTGGATATAGTTAATAGTGTAAGAGTCCAGTCCATAGTGGGGCCAGCAGGAGATCATCTTGAGTGGAGACAAGTAAGCAGCGCAGAGACGTCCCTAACTGATGCACAGATGAGTGGTCCACCCCGGGTCCCGACTTTGAACAGCTAGCGATTCATCTGTTGTCACCTAATAAAGGGGGGCAGAGTGGAAAAGAGACGGCAGATCAACCTGTCAACGGGTTGAGTTTTTTCTTGCCCTGATGTGGGATCTGAGCCAAGGATGTCGTTGTGGCTTGTGCAGCCCTTTGAGACACTTGTGGTTAAGGGCTGTATAAATAAACTTTGATTGATTTATTGATTGATCAAATTAGATCCTAATAATATTATCAAACATCTATTATGTGGGAACCCTGGCTCACATAGGTCTATTGTGTTTATGGGAAATGCTATGAATAGCGACGCCTGCAGTTGCACTCAGTTCAGCCCCTTTGATAAAAAATTCATCCATTGTTTGGGGAAACTCCAACTTCTCTGTTCACCTTTTATTGTGAGACAAATTGAAGTGTGGGCCGAGAGTGGCGCCGGCGCCCAACACAGAGAATCTATTTAGCCATCCCATTCCGGGGCAGAGCGGCGAGTGCATCCCTTCAAAGCCGGCAGCAACAATGCGAGTGACACCGGGTCATGGTGCCTCGCCACAGCCACCTGGCTGATAGAATTGTTCTGTGGGGAGATGGAGGGGACATGTGAAGCACTGCTTTTTGTCATTGCCATATCTGATGATTGATGGCTCCACGTCCACTGTGAATCTGCCCTTTTTAAATAATTTATGTTGCCCATCGCCACGGACTAGTACTTTATAACAGGGTTGTTATTTTTCTATTGACTGCAGGGATCAATACTTTAAAGACATGACATAGGCCACTAATGAAGTACTTAAATGGCTCTCCAGAGTGCCACGCCATTGTGGTGTTTACTCCGAGCAGAGAGTGAAAACAGGTTTATTGCTCCTCTTAGTAAAGTTATACTTTATTGGGCAAATATAAACAAAATGCAGGACAGAGTTGGGGTCTATTCCCTTTGAATATGACATTTAGGGTGTGAGTGGAGTCTAAAAACTGCAAAAAAAAAACGAATTTTAAATGTCAAATGTATATTTTTTCATACATGAATCATAGATAATGTGCATTTTTAGATGATTTAGGGGAAGAGTTTCCTAAAATGTTCCCGGAAAACAGCCAACGGTTCTACTACTGAGAATTTAAATGACTAAAACAAACTACATGATCCTGAAGCCTTAAAAATAATTAAATATGGTTGTCTGAGAATAAAAGATCACGTCTGAATGAACCGCAAAGCAAGTTCAATATAATTTTGGTCTCTTTGGTCAGTAGATGCATGTGTGTATTCCCCCCTCTTACAAAGTGACAAATTAACTCAACAATAGTGTTTGCATTCTTATTAAAGTTGATTAATTCTCGTCATTAGTTGATCACACAACAGCTCATAAAATGCAGTATATTAATTTCTTTGCTGTGATTAATATGTGAAACACTTGAATTAACATCAATAAATCAATGTGTGAATCATTTACATGATCGTGTTTAAATACAGAGCTAATAGTGTACATTAACTATAGTTGTGTACAACTGGTCATACATCATTATGTGTTCCAAAGAGGAAAAGCAGAGGAGCCTCCTTAAATGATCAACAAAAAGTTGGTTCCACTGGTATTGCTTCAGCTTAAAGGAAATGTTGCATTATTTAATA
>NC_084744.1:46157870-46357870 GCF_033978785.1 Entelurus aequoreus
GTGTGGTACAGTGTGACAAACCGTGACTACATTTTGGTCAGAATGCCAAGCAGGCACTTCAGCAAGGACACCGTCTGTCAGCAGCATTTACAATAGCTCACCATTTTGAGAAATGTATTCTCTTAATTCTTTTTCAATGATAAAACAATCTTAAAGCTAAATATAACAGAAGGCACAGCTATTATTTTCAGAGCCTAATGTCCCAACATGTGTGAAAGAACTAAGCAATGTCTTCGACAACTGGAAGTTATGTAGAAAAAACATTTAATCACTTAGTTTAATGATGGTATGAAATTAATAATGGGATATTTTTCGCCCAAATGTACATATTCGGCTGTAATACCTCATTAGACAATGGTGAGTCTTTACTCAAAACTCATTTCAAAGCTTGTCAACAACACAAACCAACCATATTGTTTTGGTTTGTGGGGCTCCGCCTTTTATTAGTGATAACTTGATAAGGCCTTTATCTGTATAACCACATTATTGTAATCAGAATAAAATAATATATAAATAGTAGTACCTCCACTTATGAGTATTTTGACATTAAAAAAAAAAACTTTCAAAAAGGAGAAGACTTAAAGGAGTGCCTTGAGGAACCCCTCGGGTATGTAATCACAAGTTTGGACCCCAGTGTTCTGTGTTTGCTGGCAATGTTAAAGGCCTACTGAAACCCACTACTACCGACCACGCAGTCTGATAGTTTATATATCAATGATGAAATCTTAACAATGCAACACATGCCAATACGGCCGGGTTAACTTATGAAGTGCAATTTTAAATTTCCCGCCACACTTCCGGTTGAAAACGTCTATATATGATGGCGTATGCGCGTGACGTCAATGGTTGATACGGAAGTATTCGGACCCATTGAATCCAATACAAAAAGCTCTGTTTTCATCCCAAAATTCAACAGTATTCTGGACATCTGTGTTGGTGAATCTTTTGCAATTTGTTTAATGAACAATGAAGACTGCAAAGAAGAAAGTTGTAGGTGGGATCGGTGTATTAGCGGCGGACTACAGCAACACAACCAGGAGGACTTTGAGATGGATAGCAGACGCGCTACCGTGAGTACAGCTTTGGCTTCCAAACATTTGATCGCTTGCCCGTAAGTGCGTGTCACTATGTGCATGTCACGTACGTAACTTTGGGGAAATATATGTTTCTTGCTGACTCTGATGGCGGCCGGGGTGTCGTCGAAAGCTACAACGCCCGCCGCTGTCCCATAGCTAAGTTAGCTTCAATGGCGTCGTTAGCAATAGCATTGTTAAGCTTCGCCAAGCTGGAAATTATTAACCGTGTAGTTACATGTCCATGGTTTAATAGTATTGTTGATCTTCTGTCTATCCTTCCAGTCAGGGGTTTATTTATTTGGTTTCTATCTGCATTTGAGCCCGATGCTATCACGTTAGCGCAGTAGCTAAAGAACTTTGCAGATGTACTGTCGTGGAGATAAAAGTCACTGTGAATGTCCATTTTGCGTTCTCGACTCTCATTTTCAAGAGGATATAGTACCCGATGTGGTTTAAAATACAAATCCGTGATCCACAATAGAAAAAGGAGAAAGTGTGGAATCCAATGAACCCTTGTACCTAAGTTACGGGCAGAGCGAAAAAAGATACGTCCTGCACTGCACGCTAGTCCGTCACTCTCACTTTCCTCATCCACAAATCTTTCATCCTCGCTCAAATTAATGGGGTAATCATCGCTTTCTCTGTCCGAATCTCTCTCGCTGCATTGTAAACAATGGGAAAATGTTAGGAGTCCTTCCTCCTGTGACGTCACGCTACTTCCGGTATAGGCAAGGCTTTTTTTTTATCAGCGACCAAAAGTTGCGAACTTTATCGTCGTTGTTCTCTACTAAATCCTATCAGCAAAAATATGGCAATATCGCGAAATGATCAAGTATGACACATAGAATGGATCTGCTATCCCCGTTTAAATTTTAAAAATTCATTTCAGCAGGCCTTTAAAAGGTCAATGCAGGGATCTGCCAGTGTGTCTGAGTTTTTCCAAGTTCTTCTGTACAACAGGAGCACTCCAGTCTTTTTTAGAAATTTGCTGCAAAAGTGTTTATCTCCCAAGTTTTGAACAGAACCCGTTTGTCATTCCTCGGTTGAATAGCCCTGTTATAAGGTTTTACGCGCTCGCAATATCTTATCGCTAGAGACTGACATAACTTTGTTTTATAACCATGAGAACGAGGAAAGTGAGTGCTGTGGAAAAAGAGGCTGATGCGATTCATTGAATTAAAGAAAGAAATCATCATGTGTGGGCAAGTTTGGCGAGGCAGCTTGAGTCTAGCACCGCTAGTCCGCACCATACAGAAGCAGGAATCCTCTTTTGTGCCTTTCAAGGACAATAAACTAAGACCTAAACAGCTGACATTTATCCATGAGAATATAAAAAAGCTGCTGATGGTGTGTTTGACGGGAAACCAGCTGGAAGGAGATACCACAGAAGTCTTGCTCTCTAAGGTAAATGCTGTATGTTATTACGTTAGTTGGTAGTAGTATGTTCTATTGCAGTGGTTCTCAACCTTTTTTCAGTGATGTACCCCCTGTGAAAATGTTTTTAATTCAAGGACCCTCTAATCAGAGTAAAGCATTTTTGGTTGAAAAAAAGAGATAAAGAAGTAAAATACAGACTGTCATCAGTTTCTGATTTATTAAATTGTATAACAGTGCAAAATATTGCTCATTTGTAGTGGTCTTTCTTGAACTATTTGGGAAAAAAAAGATAGGTTTTTATTTATATTTATAAAGGATTTTTGAAATGTTGCTATATTTAGAATATTAAAAAAAAATCTCACGTACCTCTTGGCATACCTTTAAGTACCCCCATTTGAGAACCACTGTTCTAATGTATTGTTTTACTCAATATGTCTTTGTGGGGGCGGGTGCAGTCAGCGCTGCCTGTAGGAGGAAAAGTCACCACCGCTGTCCATGGTACTGATGACGAGCACCAGCGGGCAGGGCACGTGCTGACGGCGAGACACAGCTGGCAGGTGATTAGATTTCACAGGTGGTACGTGTTAATCTAATCATCTGTTGTCTTTAACAGTAAGGGGTCGGGGAGCAGAGCGAGAGAGAGGATTGGGAGTGACGGCAACATCACGACACGCGGAAAGACATTTTGAAAAATCTTGTGACAAACATTAACACTTACTGTTAAACCTGCACGCTTGGCTACAGTGGAGCTGCTAGGAAGCGACTTCCACAGTCTTATCTAAATGTTTGTTTTAGATAACAAATACATTATATTTATATAGAATAATATATAAATATTAATAATAAAACTCAAAATAAAGGTTCACAACAAAACAGAAAGACAACTGTAAGGAAAATACTAAAAAAAAACCGTCAAGAACCTAAACTGAGGCAGAATGGACACGACTGAAAGCACAAGTCAAATTCCTTGGGTGTTAAACATAGTTGGCAAAACTGAAAATTGCTATCTCATTATTTTTAAAACTGTGCACATAACAACGAGTTGTCACATCCCATATTTACATATCATTAGATGCTGCTGCTCTGGTTAGCAAGATCATTCAAATAGGCTCATGCTTCCGATTCGGGGAATTAATTGAGTTGAGAGTTGAGGTCAATATTTGAGGAATATATGAGGTGGCGGGCAACTTGTCCAGAGTGTACCCCGTCTTCTGCCCGAATGCAGCTGGGATAGGCTCCAGCCAACTCCGCGACCACGAGAGGTAGAAGCGGTATGAAATGGAGGGGTGGATGTTCAAATCTAGCATTTCTTAAATCTGGAAGAAAATACACCCTGAATAACCAGTTTGCATTTGGTTTACTGTCAGTGACATGCAGTCTGGAAAACCCCCAAAAATATAATAATATATATAAAATATTGCCAAAAGTATTTGGCCACCCATCCAAATGATGAGAATCAGGTGTCCTAATCACTTGGCCCGACCACAGGTGTATAAAATCAAGCACTTAGGCATGGAGACTGTTTCTACAAACATTTGTGAAAAAATTTCCTCGCTCTTAAATATTCCAAAGTCAACCGCCGGCTTTATTATAAGAAAATGGAAGATTTTGGGAACAACAGCAACTCAGCCACCAAGTGGTAGGCCACGTAAACTGACAGAGAGGGGTCAGCGGATGCTGAAGCGCATAGTGCAAAGACTTTCTGCGCAGTCAGTTGTTACAGAGCTCCAAACTTCATGTGACCTTCCAATTAGCCCACGTACAGTACGCAGAGAGCTTCATGGAATGGGTCTGGTGTGGATGAACTTGACTGGCCTGCACAGAGTCCTGACCTGAACCCGATAGAACACCTTTGGGATGAATTAGAACGGAGACTGAGAGCCAGGCCTTCTCGACCAACATCAGTGTGTGACCTCACCAATGCGCTTCTGGAAGAATTGTGGAAAATTCCTATAAACACACTACGCAACCTTGTGGACAGCCTTCCCAGAAGAGTTGAAGCTGTAATAGCTGCAAAAGGTGGACCGACATCATATTGAACCCTATGGGTTAGGAATGGGATGGCACTTCAAGTTCATATGTGAGTCAAGGCAGGTGGCCGAATACTTTTGGCAATATAGTGTATGTTTGCAAGACCATTTTCAGGAAGAACATTTCAAGAGAAGTATAGTACCGTGATACTAATGAATAATTTTCGGTACTTTACTGTCTCTGAAAAGTACTGGTCCCCGCGGCCCCGTCGTTGTCACGCCGTGTTATTGTTGGTTTTTACGAGCAGAGGAGCATGTTCGGCAGTGCACAATCACAGAGTACTTACAAGCAGACACAGTGTGTAGACAGAAAAGGGAGAACGGACGCATTTTGGCTTAAAAACTAACGATAAAGGTGAAGTTATAACACTGAAACGCCCTCAGGAAGAGGTGCTTTAAGACATGGCTAGCTAGCTAGCGGCTAAAGTCCATCCGCAGTCGGCAGTGTTTTAGCTACTTCTAAATCACTAATCCTCGCCTCTATGGCAACAAATAAAGTACGTTTCTTACAAGTATCATTATCACTGCAGGACGAGGAATAGCTAAACATGCTTCACTACACACCGTAGCTCACCGGCGTCAAAATGTAAACAAACGCCATTGGTGGATCTACACCTAACATCCACTGTAATGATACCAAGTACAGTAGCGTATCTAGTTGATAGTACTATGATTACGTAGATATTTTTTGGCATCACCACATCTTCTTTCGTTTAAAAAAATATATATTATGTTTATAAACTCAGGAAATACGTCCCTGGACACATGAGGACTTTGAATATGACCAATGTATGATCCTGTAACTACTTGGTATCGGATCGATACCCAAATTTGTGGTATCATCCAAAACTAATGTAAAGTATCAAACAACAGAAGAATAAGTGATTATTACATTTGAACAGAAGTGTAGATACAACATGTTAAAAGAGAAAGTAAGCCGATATTAACAGTAAATGAACAAGTAAATTCATTTTCTACCACTTGTTCTTAATAATGTTGACAAAATAATAGGTAGATAAATGACACAATATGTTACTGCATATGTCAGCAGACTAATTAGGAGCCTTTGTTTGTTTACTTACTAATAAAAGACAAGTTGTCTAGTATGTTCACTATTTTATTTAAGGAAAAACTTGCAATAATAAACATATGTTTAATGTACCCTAAGATTCTTTGTTCAAATAAAGCCAATAATGCAATTTTTTGTGGTCCCCTTTATTTAGAAAAGTACCGAAAAGTATCAAAATGATTTTGGTACCTGTACCAAAATATTGGTATCGGGACAACACTAATCCAAGGCTTTTCTTCGCATCCTTCTTCAACGTGTTAGTTTGTCATGGCTCCAAACATCGCAAAAACACTACTTGCATGTAGTGGCCACTTGTGTGGTTTCCCTTGAGTGGTCGCTATATGCAGGTTTGACCGTATGTGACATTATTCTTGCTGCAGGTGCAGCGGTCAGTACTCTGCCGCGCCAGAAGGGGACCTACATACAGTATATGAATATAAATCTGTATTTATGTCAGTTTTCTGGCTTACTTGCTTAAATAAGACAGTTTTAAATCTCCACGGCAGGAGTTGCGGGTGTAATAATGACATCTCTGTTCCCTGCAAATAATTAAAAGCAGCCATGTATAGTCCTGTGGCAGGCAGCTACTTTGCTGTTGGAAGTGTGCAAGGTAGCTGACAGAATGTTGACTTTTTTAATTAAAGTCTGGTCTTCAGGGGAGCTTGCAAGACTTAGCTCCACGATATGTTCCATGAGGGTTTACAGTGCGTCTCCTAGCAACGACTCGCTTTAAATGTCAGTCATCAGTCGCCATGGGAAACGCTCACCAAGGGTCTTTAGGAGAAAAGTCTTAAATGTGTGCTGTATTATATATCCTTATTTAGCAGATTTATTTGAATTGTCATCTATTAATATAGATATCAGTAAGGAGCCCTGGACTATTAACAGCATCTCCATCCATCTGGTTACTGTAAATCACTTATTTGAAAAGAAAATGAGTTTTTAAAGACATAGTGTCATAGATGTGTTAAAATACATATGCTGCACAAGAGAGTGGCCTTAGTAGCACAGTGTTTCTACAGCCAGCAGCTGGCCAGCACAATGTGGGGAACACGACTTAATTGCCATTGCTGCAGCTCATTACGTAGCCTAAAGGCCATGTTCTCTTGAACCTGAAATGAGCTGTAAAACGGGCTTCTTCTACAGGGCACAACATACTTCAACGTTCTCTATGTACGATGGTGTAGGTGATGTGCATAGTTGGAGCTCAAAACAATTAAAGGGGACCTATGATGATTTTAATCTGCATTGAAAACACTTCAATGTGGTCTACGTAACCTCTTGAGGCCCAAGCTGTTTGTTTACATGCTTTTTTTTTATTTCTCTTTGCTATTTGGGCTTATTGGACCCTAATTAGAATAAAAACTAAGAATCATCTTTTGATATGATGTACTTAGTCCATAAGTACACACACGTGTACTTCATGTTTAGTGACATGCTAATTCTTATTTTTACCCTTTTTTTTCCAAATTCCATTGTATGTTATACTCTTGTGACACCACCAGATGGCAGTATAAGTGTCCGCATAAGCGGCCATAATACCCCAATTCAGTAGTGTACACAATTTTGGAAATAAGAGCTTAAAAGGTGCTGTCCACGCATGTGGCCAACTAAGGTTTTAATACACACTGGATAGGCTTTGGTGTAAATTCTGCGTACATTTTGCTCCACGGTCACTTTTAGAAATTCCGGATTTTTTTGAGTCCGTCTGCAAGATGGTTCATCCTGAAGGCGTTCCCTGATTGCAAATGAAACCACGCCCCACTCTCTCCAAAAGTAATATAATCTACCTTTTGAAAATGTACAGTTTAAATATACCATCTTTTCTGGGCTACAGAGCGCAATATTTAAGCCGCACCCATCAAATTTTAGAAGAAAAAACTAATATTTACATAAATTAGCTTCACCGGACTATAAGCTGCAGATATATACTGGTACGAAAGATTTTGTAAATGTTTATTTACATACCCATCCTCTGTAACATGACAGTAAAACAGCTGTTCAAAGAAAACTAGCTAGCTCTACAGTCAGCTAAAACAGTGTTTTTCAACCTTTTTTTGAGCCAAGGCACATTTTTTGCGTTGAAAAAATCCGGAGGCACACCACTAGCAGAAATCATTAAAAAAACAAAACTCAGTTGACAGTAAAAAGTTGTTGTCGCAATTGTTGGATATGACTTTAAACCATAACCAACCATGCATCAATATAGCTCTTGTCTCAAAGTAGGTGTACTGTCACCACCTGTCACATCACGCCCTAACTTATTTTGACTTTTTTGCTGTTTTCCTGTGTGTAGTGTTTTAGTTCTCGTCTTGCGCTCCTATTTTGGTGGCATTTTTTCTTTTTTTGGTATTTTCCTGTAGCAGTTTCATGTCTTCCTTTGAGCGATATTCCCCGCATCTACTTTGTTTTAGCAATCAAGAATATTTCAGTTGTTTTTATCCTTCTTTGTGGGGACATTGTTGATTGTCATGTCATGTACGGATGTACATTGTCTTTGCTCCACAGTAAGTCTTTGCTGTCGTCCAGCATTCTGTTTTTGTTTACTTTGTAAGCCAGTTTAGTTTTAGTTTCGTTCTGCATAGCCTTCCCTAAGCTTCAATGCCTTTTCTTAGGGGCACTCACCTTTTGTTTATTTTTGGTTTAAGCATTAGACACCTTTTTACATGCACGCTGCCTCCCACTGTTTCCGACATCTACAAAGCAATTAGCTACCGGCTGCCACCTACTGATATGGAAGGGTATAACGTGGTAAGTCTGCCGATCTCCAGACAGTACAGAAACTCAACAACAACACATAATTTGCAGACTATAATTACAGGTTTGCAAAAAATATTTTTAACCAAAATAGGTGAAACTAGATAATCTCCCACAGCACACCAGACTGTATCTCACAGCACACTAGTGTGGTTGAAAAACACTGAGCTAAACAGTTTAAATCAGTCTTGGTAAATTAACTGAGGAATTTATTTTTAAAAAACTGATAGAATACAAAAAGTATGCCATTGTAAGTTAATTAAATGAACAGAGACACTTGTAAACGTGGTAGAACATTCACTAATGCTAACGACGCTAGCTTGGTTACATTACGATAGCCCGTACAAATATGCACGAAAACACTCCTACGTACATCCCACATGGGACGGTTTAGTGAATTGTTTTAGTTGTATTGTAAAACTTCCAAACGTTGCTTGAAGTGACGCATGAAGAATGCTTTCGAGCAGAAACACTATGGATAATTATACTTCCGGCACGAAACAGAAAGTACATTTTCAGTAAGAAAACTCGTTAAAAGATGGTGCCTTAGCACAAACAATAACACGCCCCCTGTCGGTGTAATATGAAAACTACCTGCTGAATGGAAAACATTATGGCTGTGAGCAAAGAAAAATCCATAAGCCCGAGGATTCAAAGCCTTGGAAAAAAGTATCAGCTTAAAGTCGGAAAATACGGTATATCTTGAAGTCGTCACCACAATTTATTTATTTCCAGACACAGTCGAAAATAAACTTTATAAACATTTTATAGATTCACCCGGTCACGACATTAGGTACCCATGCACACTCACCAATTGAGTCAGACTCTGAAAGCTGCTTTTAGCGGCACTTATGTTACTGCGTGTCAGTGGTATTATGCTCATGCCAAGATTAGATGAAAATAACACTTTATTCTAGGGTTGTACGGTATACCAGTATTAGTATAGTACCGCGATACTAATGAATCGTATTCGGTACTATACCGCCTCTAAAAAGTACAGTTTTTTTAAAGGGCATGACGGCGCGTCGTCGCCATGTCATGACATTTCTGGTTTTACGAGGAGAGGAGCATGTTCGGCAGTGCACAATCACAGAGTACATACAAGCAGACACAGTGTGTAGACAGAAAAGGGAGAACGGACGCATTTTGGCTTAAAAACTAAAGGTGAAGTTATAACACTGAAACGCCCTCAGGAAGAGGTGCTTTAAAACTTGGCTAGCTAGTTAGCGGTTAAAGTCCAGCCGCAGTCTGCAGAGTTTTAGCTACTTCTAAATCACTAATCCTTGTCTCCATGGCGACATAAGGTACGTTTCTTACATGTATCATTATCACTGCAGGACGAGGAATAGCTAAACTCGCTTCACTACACACCGTAGCTCACCGGCGTCAAAATGTAAACAAACGCCATTGGTAGATCTACACCACTGTAATGATACCAAGTACAAGAGCTAGTCGATACTACTATGATTAAATCGATATTTTTTGGCATCACAACATCTTCTTTTGTTTTTTTAAAATGTATATTATGTTTATAAACTCAGGAAATATGTCCCTGGACACATGAGGACTTTGACTATGACCAATGTATGATCCTGTAACGACTTGGTATCGGATCGATACCCAAATTTGTGGTATCATCCAAAACTAATGTAAAGTATCAAACAACAGAAGAATAAGTGATTATTTCATTTGAACAGAAGTGTAGATAGAACATGTTAAAAGAGAAAGTAAGCAGATACTAACAGTAAATGAACAACTTGTCCTTAATAATGTTGACAAAATAATAGGTAGATAAATGACACAATATGTTACTGCATATGTCAGCAGCTAAATTAGGAGCCTTTGTTTGTTTACTTACTATTAAAATAAAAGTTGTCTCGTATGTTCACTATTTTATTTAAGGACAAAAATTGCAATAATAAACATATGTTTAATGCACCCTAAGATTTATTGTTAAAATAAAGCCAATAATACCCTTTTTTGTGGTGCCCTTTATTTAGAAAAGCATCAAAAAGGATCAAAAAGGATCGAAATACATTTTGGTACCGGTACCAAAATATTGGTATTGGTACAATCCTACTTTATTCTATCTTTTTTTTGTGTTTCCTCAAAGCCTGAAGCAACTCTCTGTCTGAGAGCATTACTAAATGTCCAAATAAGAATGTCCACCTCGCTCTGACGTTGCAACATAAACAGACAAAACCCTGCCAACCGATGCATCCAAAACTGCGCGCAAGCTCACACCAAAATGCATGAACCTAGGGATGTCCGATAATGGCTTTTTTGCCGATATCCGATATTGTCCAACTCTTAATTACCGAAACCGATATCAACGGATACCGATATATACAGTCGTGGAATTAACTCATTATTATGCCTAATTTGGACAACCAGGTATGGTGAACATAAAGTCCTTTTTAAAAAAAAAATAAAAAAAAAATAAGATAAATACATTAAAAACATTTTCTTGAATAAAAAAGAAAGTAAAACAATATAAAAACAGTTACATAGAAACTGGTAATTAATGAAAATGAGTAAAATTAACTGTTAAAGGTTAGTACTATTAGTGGACCAGCAGCACGCACAATCATGTGTGCTTACGGACTGTATCCCTTGCAGACTGTATTGATATATATTAATAACAGAAAGAAACAACCCTTTTGTGTGAATGAGTGTAAATGGGGGAGGGAGGTTTTTTGGGTTGGTGCACTAATTGTAAGTGTATCTTGTGTTTTTTGTTGATTTAATTAAAAAAAAACAAAAAAAAAACTATACCGATAATAAAAAAAACGATACCGATGATTTCCGATATTACATTTTAAAGCATTTATCGGACATCTCACATGAACCCTATGATTTGATGCTTTGGCATTGATTAACACGATTATACAACATTGTAACAACATTTGTAAGTCAGAAAATACAAAATTCATCATAGGTCCCCTTTATGGCCCAAGCCAGTGACGTGCGGTGAGGTTCATGGCTGGTGAGGCACTGACTTCATCACAGTCAGATTTACAAACATGAACCCTAAAGAGTATCTTATTCACCGTTTGATTGGCAGCAGTTAACAGGTTATGTTTAAAAGCTCATACCAGCATTCTTTACACACACAAAAAAGCACATTTAATAAAAAAAACTTTATTATGGTCTTACCTTTACTTATAAATGAAGTCCATGCGCCGCTCCTTCTGAATAAAAGCATCAATAACTTGTTTACAGAAGTCTTCCTTATCTTTCTTCAGTTTTAAAAGTCTCTCTGTCTCGATGGAGATCTTCCTTTAGTTATTACCTCCAGCTTCGATTGAAAGTCCAGTTTAGAAAACTGTTTTATTTTAGATATGTAATCCTCCATGGTAAAAGTCCAGGCGAGGGGAAAAAATAAACGATCGCTGCCGCTGCACTTGACTTGCTAACTGTTGCTGCTTGTTGTCACTTATTCTGCAGCCGAGTAGTCTCAAGAATGATCCCTGGGATCACTAACGCCCTCTACCACCATGAGGCGGGAGAACTGCGAGCCTCACCCAGTGCGTCTTCGCAGCCGTTTTATGATTGCTCAGCACAAGAAATACGTTACACACACACAGTTGTTGACAAAATACACTGTACATTATATACCTCAGCTAACTAAACTATGGAAATATATAATATAATTCATATAGCAATACGGTCTCACTGCACAGCAGGCCAGCAGTTAGCCGAGTCATTGCGCAATCCATGGCGAGGCTCAACTGGCTGCTGACTCACCGCAAGTCTCTTTTCAGTATTTGAACGGCAAATGTGAAAATTCAGTGATTTTGAATAAAAATAATCTAAAACTGGTGAAGTTAAATAGAAAATAACTTTATAGTATAATCACCGGATACATATAACAATTTAATTCATTTTTTTTCTTTTTACGCCTCACCTGCCTCCCCTGACTGCATGTCACTGGCCCAAACATACCGTGTCGGGCGGAAAGTAGGCGGAATGTAATCTGCAGAAGGCGCAATAAGCTGAAATGTAACATTTGATATATTGACTAATTTTGTAGCGACCAAACACTGCTTGTCGTGTATTTTTCACATGTGACACCGATCTGCATGTTGCCACCAAAGTACATCATGACATTTCAATCAGGCCAGCGTACGAATCAAATGTTTTCCACGACTCACCTCTGAGACCATTCGACACAGTCGATGTGCCGAGTGGAACTGGCTGCAACATTTTGCCAGTTCTCCCCTTCCTCCTCTCTTGTGTGTGTGTGGGGGGGGGTGGGGGGAATGTCGTGTTTAACGGAAACTTCACAGAAAACTACCACGTTCACTACGGAAGCCGTGGTGACCTTCAGTGCGGAGTCCGCTCCGCCCATTGTACGTTGGAGTCTGTGAGCACCTGCAGGGTCATGTTGCGGAGCAGCCACTGCTGGGAGCGGCTCCCGTCGCAGTCCCTCAAGGTGGGGACCGTCCTGTCCTCCTCCGACGGCATGTCCAAACACTGGTTGCTGTTGACGTGCAGCAAGGTAAGTCTCTGGAGGAAGAGGGAAACAGCAGTCATCTATCGATCCATAGACGGTTTTTCTGTTTAGGGTTGTAGGAAACTGAATGTCATCCCATTGGGTTGAGTTGTTTTCTCGCCCTGATGTGGGACCTGAGCCGAGGAATGTCGTTGTGGCTTGTGCAGCCCTTTGAGACACTCGTGATTTAGGGCTATATAATTAAACTTTGAAACATTGAAGCCCATCCCAGCTGACTACACACTGGACACATGTCCAAATGTGCACACACATAAGTCCCTTTCACACATCTTGTATAAAGTTGTCATTTTCCCAACTTTTTACCTTGTCGTTTTTCTGTATGAACAGCATTGACTAGGGGTGTGGGAAATAATCGATTCGAATTTGAATCGCGATTCTCACGTTGTGCGATTCAGAATCGATTCTCATTTTTAAAAAATTGATTTTTATTTTTTTTAATTCTTATTAATTTTTTATTTTTTTTTAATTAATCAATCCAACAAAACAATACACACCAATACCATAACAATGCAATCCAATTCCAAAACCAAACCCGACCCAGCAACACTCAGGTCTGCAATAAACAGAGCAATTGAGAGGAGACACAAACACGACACAGAACAAACCAAAAGTAGTGAAACAAAAATGAATATTATCAACAACAGTATAAATATTAGTTACAATTTCAACATAGCAGTGATCCCTCATTGACATTATCATTAGACATTTATAAAAAAAAAGAAAAAAAGAACTATATTGTCACAGTGGCTTACACTTGCATCGCATCTCATAAGCTTGACAACACACTGTGTCCAATATTTTCACAAAGATAAAATAAGTCATATTTTTGGTTCATTTAATAGTTAAAACAAATGTACATTATTGCAATCAGTTGATAAAACATTGTCCTTTACAATTATAAAAGTATTTTACAAAAATCTACTACTCTGCTTGCATGTCAGCAGACTGGAGTAAATCCTGCTGAAATCCTATGTATTGAATGAATAGAGAATCCTTTTGAATCGGGAAAAAAATCGTTTTTCAATCGAGAATCGTGTTGAATTGAAAAAAAAATCTATTTTGAATCGAATCGTGACCCCAAGAATCGATATTGAATCGAATCGTGGGACACCCAAAGATTCACAGCCCTAGCATTGACACAATATGGGGGGAGAAGGGCATCCGTCCGTCCGTCCATTAATCCATTGATTTTTTCCAGATCAGTGCTTATAACGTCGAGCTTATTATGTCGAGCACTGTAACATGACTACTTGTGGAGGGATGAATAACATATCTACTAGAGATGTCCGATAATATCGGACTGCCGATATTATTGACCGATAAATGCTTATAAAATGTCGGTATCGGTTTCAAAAAGTAAAATGTATGACTTTTTAAAACGCCGCTGTGTACGCGGACGTAGGGAGAAGTACAGAGCGACCAATAAACCTTAAAGGCACTGCCTTTGTGTGCTGGCCCAATCACATAATACCTACGGCTTTTCACACACACAAGTGAATGCATGCATACTTGGTCAACAGCCATACTGGTCACACTGAGGGTGTGACCGTATAAACAACATTAACACTGTTAAAAATATGCGCCACACTGTGAACCCACACCAAACAAGAATGACAAACACATTTCGGGAGAACATCCGCACCGTAACACAACATAAACACAACAGAACAAATACCCAGAACCCCTTGCAGCACTAACTCTTCCGGGACGCTACAATATACACCCCCTACAAAAACCCCGCACCCCCCCAACCCCGCCCACCTCAACCTCCGCATGCTCTCTCAGGGAGAGCATGTCCCAAGTTCCAAGCTGCTGTTTTGAGGCATGTTAAAAAAAATAATGCACTTTGTGACTTCAATAATAAATATGGCAGTGCCATGTTGGCATTTTTTTCCATAACTTGAATTGATTTATTTTGTAAAACCTTGTTACATTGTTTAATGCATCCAGCGGGGAATCACAACAAAATTAGGCATAATAATGTGTTAATTCCACGACTGTATGTATCGGTATCGGTTGATATTGGAATCGGTAATTAAGAGTTGGACACTATCGGAATATCGGATATCGGCAAAAAAGCCATTATCGGACATCTCTAATCTAATCTACTAAAACAAATATTTGACGATCAATATTTGACCGATCGGTGTCAGCTCCACCGTGACTGAGAAATGTTGCTGAGATGAAGAAAAACACGGTCACGGTTTTATGTGACTATGAGCTTTAATTCGTGGGGACGGGTGTTGTTGATTCCCGTGTCTGAAAATCGTCGCGTGAGCTCTACGCAAGGTCGAAATGGTGCGTGGAAATACACGACCTTTTCCGCATGCAGTAGAATTGTTCTATAAATACCACTGTTTGTCGTGAGAGGTACGTATATACACTATATTGCCAAAAGTATTTGGCCACCCATCCAAATTATCACTGAGAGCCAGGCCTTCTCGACCAACACAGTGTGTGACCTCACCAGAATGGTGGAAAATTTCTATAAACACACTCCGCAACCTTGTGGACAGAATAACCAGAAGAGTTGAAGCTGTAGTAGCTGCAAAAGGTGGACCGACATCATATTGAATCCTATGGGTTAGGAATGGGATGGCACTTCAAGTTCATATGTGAGTTAAGACAGGTCACCAAATACTTTTTGCAATACAGTGTACATTTCAACCTTTTAGTGTAGGGAACGTAATGAAAGTCAGCTTTGCAAACCACTACACTATCACATAAATTACACATTTTATAGACTGTATATCTACATATTTAACACATTTGTTTCTTTTTCTTAGCCATTCCAAGCCAGTGGATGCCCAAGCTTGTTATCCTCAGTGGCTAGAGCAAATAAAAAAACTAAATAAAAAACAACAGGAAGCAAGATGTTCTCGTCAAAAATAAAGGCAAGGGTCCGGAAACTTACACAAAAACACAGCACGTCTGATAGCCCTCACAAAAATAAAGACCTTACTGGCAGAGGTGTTATTATTGTTACTTGTTTTATTTTTTTAATGAAGGCTGGGCAGTTCAGTTCAATTCCAATCCATACAGTTTTTCCATTGTTTCACTTTTTGACACCCTTTAATTGGGTAAGTCATGCACCTGAACTGTATCACTATAGCAGATGCATTATTTTAGGTTATAGTAAGACAACAATGGTGAGAAAAAAGCTATTTTGTGTTCCACTGAAACACATTGAAACATCAACATCTAAAGCACCCAAAATAAAAATAAAAAAAACCTAAGTATTACCTTGCGCATTTGCTTTGTGTTGTATTGATTTTTTTATTGATTACTTCTAATCCAAAAGCAACCCCCAAGGAGTACCTGTGAAGGGGAGTTAAAGAAAAAAAAAAGCAATGGTGACCATAGTGTCACGGTCCGAGCGCACCCTAGTGTGCAATTATTTGTGCGCTGCGCTTGGCGCACCTCCAAGAGGGCCCCAGGCCGGCTGCAGCAAGCAGCTGCATTCAATCATCAGCAATCAACACACCTGTCGCTGATGAGAGAATATGCCTTCTTAAGCCAGTGCGAACCTGCATCCTGGGCCAGAACGTAGCTACCTGTTCCTGTGCAGTAAGCATATATTCTACAAGCTATATGCATACTCTCTCTCTGTGTTTCTCCCCCTCCTTTTGGATTGGTCTCGTGTCCCCCTTGTCGTCTTCCAGCAGCCTACCTCCGTTCCCACGTTATGAGCTTTGTGTCTCGTCTCCCTGTGTTCCCCTCTGGTTCTCTGGCTGCCCCTTTTGGATCTCGACCTCCTGCCTGGACACGGACTTTGACGCCTCTCTATTTCCCCTGACTTTTTGCCTGCTCACGGACCTCCGAGCCAGCCTTGACCCTCTTTGGACTTCCGCCTCTCGCTCAACACTACTGGTAACGCTCAACATTTAATACCCACACATAGCCGCACACCATACACATATTTGGGTTAGTTCACACTTCATATTATTGTATATAAATAAATATAGAGTTAAACAACGTCCCTGTTGTCTGTGCAGTCTTCTTCCCCTGTACAAAACGTAACACAAAGAACTGAAAAACAACGTAATGCCAATTAAGAAAACAATAAAAACATCTCTCTGTCCAGGTTGCTCAGTACAACATGGCTACAACTACAATATTAAAATGAAAAAACTCCAACAAATTTGCAAATGTAGTTAAATGGTAAAACTAGGCTTTGTAATGTTTACAAGTGAGACGCATGAACTTCTCATGTGCAAATCGGCACACTTTAATATTTTTAGAGTTTTGAGTGGTTAACTTATTTTTACACTTGAACGATAATAGACTAAAAAAACATTGCCTGCACAGTTACTGAAGGTTGTTCGCTATGAAACAAATAAATTACATTTGAATTATTTCCTAGCGCTCTTTATGGTTCTACTGTAACTAATTGTTGATTAAGTTATTGTAAGTTAATTAAATGAAACAGTTATAATGGTATAACTACTAGTAGCATTGATGTCAGATGATGTATCTAGACAAATAACATCTGTGAGTGAAAGATATATGATTTCGGTCTGAAATTGAGAAAGAAAAAAAAGACAATAAATAAATTGTCAATAAAAAGAGAGCTCTGACTGCCAGTAGTTGGCAGACAGAGGGAAAAAACACTTAAAATCTTGGATGGACAAATGTAGTAGTCCTTTATACCAGACTGAAGGAGAATAATAAGCGAGGTTAAAACCATAAACATTATGAATACCTGTTTGTGTTTTATTATTTCTTTTGGACAAGCTGAGAAAGTGACATTGAGGAGCATCAAATTGAAAAGAAAAGGAGCATATGTACGTTACCCCTTTCTCCATGTATTACTTTTTACTTCCTGTGTTTACCGTATTTTCTGGACTACACCCACCACATTTTTTTTTTTTAATAAATGTTTTCGCTCAGGACTTTAAGCTGCAGTGATATATGTTGTAAAATAAGTTATTTACACAGAAATATTTTATAAATGTTTATTTACATACCTTAATTGTTTCCAAACGGTGTCTGTAACACGGCAGTAAAACGGCTGATTAAACAAAACAGACGTCATCGTCACGGACCCACAAGCCGCGGAAGCTAGCGCTCCAAGTAGCAAAACAAACTCGATAAATCCACAGTGACTTTTTGTTGAATTTACAGAGGAATTTTTGAAACTGGAACAATACGGACAGAAGGCCATTGTAAGTTAATAATAATAATAATAACACAAACAACTATTCAGATTCAAATTCAGAAGTACTTTATTAATCCCCGAGGGGAAATGAGATTTTCAGCACAATCCCAAGGATCGCTGACGGGTCTGCCAACTTCCGGCGCCCCTTAATTTTGGTTTAATTATAAATGTGTTAGCATATTACTAATGACAATAAAAGTACAATAGCACGCACACATGTGCATGAAAACACTCCTACATACATCCCACATGGGACGGCTCAGTAAGTAAAAACTGTGTGTCATAGTATAAAACTTACAAACGTTATAAATGCAGAATCTATACAAGTAGTAACGCTATGGACGATTAGAAGGCAGAACGGCACTTGTACTTCCGTTACAAAGCTTTAAACAGCAGGAAACACTTGAAGAAATTCACCCAGCTGCACCTGCAGTGAGCAAACACGTCCATTTAAGGGTATTTGCATGTGTTTTAGTTTTAGTTTAGTTATTTAAAATGATGAGAATCAGCACCGAGTCCATGGTTCTCGCCCGGAAAAGGGTGGAGTGTCATCTCCGGGTTGGGGAGGAGACCCTGCCCCAAGTGGAGGAGTTCAAGTACCTCGGAGTCTTGTTCACGAGTGAGGGAAGAGTGGATCGTGAGATCGACAGGCGGATCGGTGCGGCGTCTTCAGTAATGCGGACGCTGTATCGATCCGTTGTGGTGAAGAAGGAGCTGAGCCGGAAGGCAAAGCTCTCAATTTACCGGTCGATCTACGTTCTCGTCCTCACCTATGGTCATGAGCTTCAACATTCAACATCAACATTATGATAAGAAAAGTGAAGTTTGGGAACAACAGCAACTCAGTGCTTTGTGGACTTGGAGAAGGTATTTGACCGTGTCCCTCGGGATGTCCTGTGGGGAGTGCTCAGAGAGTATGGGGTATCGGACTGTCTGATTGTGGCGGTCCGCTCCCTGTATGATCAGTGAAAGAGCTTGGTCCGCATTGCCGGCAGTAAGTCGGACACGTTTCCAGTGAGGGTTGGACTCCGCCAAGGCTGCTCTTTGTCACCGATTCTGTTCATAACTTTTATGGACAGAATTTCTAGGGGCAGTCAAGGCGTTGAGGGGATCCGGTTTGGTGGCTGCGGGATTAGGTCTCTGCTTTTTGCAGATGATGTGGTCCTGATGGCTTCATCTGGCCAAGATCTTCAGCTCTCACTGGATCGGTTCGCAGATGAGTGTGAAGCGACTGGGATTAGAATCAGCACCTCCAAGTCCGAGTCCATGGTTCTCGCCCGGAAAAGAGTGGAGTGCCATCTCCGGGTTGGGGAGGAGACCCTGCCCCAAGTGGAGGAGTTCAAGTACCTCGGAGTCTTGTTCACGAGTGAGGGAAGAGTGGATTGTGAGATCGACAGGCGGATTGGTGCGGCGTCTTCAGTAATGCGGACGCTGTATCGATCCGTTGTGGTGAAGAAGGAGCTGAGCCGGAAGGCAAAGCTCTCAATTTACCTGTCGATCTACGTTCCCATCCTCACTTATGGTCATGAGTTTTGGGTTATGACTGAAAGGACAAGATCAATGGTAATTAAAGACATTAGTGTAATTAAAGACATTTATGCTGGTCTGGAGCTCCAAGATACAGAGACAAGATATGGCGTGTAGGTAATATGATAATGTATTAGCACAAAACAAAAACTACTGCAGTTAGGAGGGCACACAAAACAGAAGCAAGAGCAGCTAGGGAGTGCACAGAAAGCTAACACCTGTACGTAGCGTAGCCACAAAACAACGAAGCAAAGCAGAATTGCAAGCAGCGATCCAGAGGACAGGGCTAGTGTATAAAACATCTTGATTAGCAACCAGGAACGGGTGTGTCCTGATTGCCAATCAGAGTCCAGACTGGATAATTGGTGACACAAGGAGACAAACAGGAAGTGCAACTGAAAATAAGAGCGTTGAAAAGAAACTTACAAAACGTAAATTAAGTCCAAACCTGTCATGACAATTTATTGCGTATGTCTAGCTTATTTTTGTGCACACAAGCTATAGTAGCCTATAGCCTACCATGTTTACTTTTTGTAAATGACTTCACTAAAATACAAGAAAACAACAACATCTAGATGTCAATTGGCTGTCGAGCTTAACATAAGAGTGCTCGTTTCGGACATTTTAGATGAATCAGATGTCTGATGCTTGTTTTTTTTTTTTTTTGCTGATATCGGATCAATATCAATATCTGATCGGGACACCCCTAGTGACAACTGCTGCTAACAAATCCTATTCTGTCCGGCCTATAAAAACATACAAAAAGAAGAATTATTGTAAATAAGCGAGATTATGTGTTGGTTCCTTGGCAATGTTTGCACTTACATCAAGTAATAGAACCTTCTCTGCAAGGATACAAAGAGAGTGTGGGCATAAACTTCATACAGCCACACACACACACACACACACACACACACACACACACACACACACACACACACACACACACACACACACACACACACACACACACACACACACACTCACACACAGACACATTCTTGTATTTGTTCCCTTCTTGAGACCTCTGAAAAATGCAGACCTCTTTAGGACCACCCTTTCTAGATATATAAAGATTTGTATTTACAACATTAATAATATATACATAACATGCAAATATAACAAAGGTAAGCTTTTAGTTAATCTTTCTTTTTTTTTATTGTGTTGTTTATAATTGTTTTTTAATCTTCATTATTTACTTCAAGTTATTACAGTATGTCTCTATATACATATGTGTTTATTTTTGTAATTAATTTTGGCTAAAATGGGCGCATTTTAATTTGTTACACACACTTGTTATTCCATATGTTGGCCAGAGGGGGAGCACTTCAATTTTTTACACACACTTGTTATTCCATATGTTGGCCAGAGGGGGAGCACTTCCAATTTTTACACACACTTGTTATTCCATATGTTGGCCAGAGGGGGAGCACTTCAAATTTTTACACACGCTTGTTATTCCATATGTTGGCCAGAGGGGGAGCACTTCACATTTTTACACACACTTGTTATTTAATATGTTGGCCAGAGGGGGAGCACTTTTAAAACGGACACACAGTCAATTTGAAAAATCCCTCCTTTTTGGGACCACCCTCATTTTGATAGATTTCACCACCAGGGGTGCAAATACAGTAAGACATTTTCTATTAGATGCAATGGTTTTCTGTATTGGGACCATGATTTATGTCCTAACTTGTTCAACGGTCCTCATATGGAAGGTACTTTTCCTCGTTGATGTCTCAAGAAGGGTAAATACAAGAACACACTCACACAAACACATTATTGTATTTGTTATACATACTATGCAAATATGAAAAAGGTAAGCTTTTAGTTAACTTTTCTTTTTTTTGAATTTTTTGTTTTGTAATTTGTTTTTAATCTTTATTATTTACTTCAAGTTATTACAGTATTTCTCTATATACATATGTATTTATATTTTTCATTAATTTTGGCCATTTTAATTTCTTGCACACACTTGTTATTTCATACGGTGGCCAGAGGGGGAGCACTTCAAATTTTTACACACACTTGTTATTACATATGTTGGCTAGAGGGGGAGCACTTTTAAAACGGACACACAGTCAATTTGAAAAATCCCTCCATATTGGGACCACCCTAATTTTGATAGATTTCACCACCAGGGGTGCAAATGAGACATTCTCTATTAGATGCAATGGTTTTCCTTATTGGGACCATGATTTATGTCCTAACTTGTTATTACATATGTTGGTCAGAGGGGGAGCACTTCAAATTTTTACATCCATCCATCCATTTTCTACCGCGTATCCCCTTTGTGGTCGCGGGGGGCACTGGATCTCAGCTACAATCGAGCGGAAGGCGGTGTACACCCTGGACAAGTCGACACTTGTTATTTCATATGTTGTCCAGAGGGGGAGCACTTTTAAAACCGACACACAGTCAATTTGAAAAATCCCTCCTTTTTGGGACCACCCTAATGTTGATAGATTTCACCACCAGGGGTGCAAATGAGACATTCTCTATTAGATGCAATGGTTTTCCGTATTGGGACCATGATTCCGACGGAAGGTACTTTTCCTTGTTGATGTCTCAAGAAGGGTAGGAATACAAACACACACACACACTCACGCACACACAAAACAAAAAGCTCTGAACAAACATTTTTGTTCAAACAAAGGAACAACAAAGCGAGCAGGTGTTCAACAACATCACGCATCTGCCTCATAACCGTCCCCATCCCTGTAAAAAATTTTGAATCAGAATTGCTCTCAGCAGAGCAAAAGACCTCCGGCATGGTTCACATCATGATTTTTAACATAAAAAAAAAACCCTCCATTAATAACGTTCCCACATTGAGGCAGTAGATGCAATACATGTCCATTGACACCAATGACACTATGTCCTGCTGAATATCATACATTATACCCCCAATGGGTTGCCTGTGTTATTATTTCTTCTGACAAATAAACCACATGGTAAATCAAAGCCCTAACTAGGACATGATAACACGTTTGAATTTATATTTCTCACTCAGCTCAATACGCGCCACTGAACGCCAACTGTAACTTTAAGGTGTTTGGCCAAATCATCGCCAAATTTGGTACACACCTTTAGGGGACTGACAAACACATGTCTGTAAAATTTGAGCAAGATTGGTTGACAAATAAGGCAGCCATCAACCACAATGTCTTTGCAGGGCACAGGTTTACATTAACTAAACGGCCACAGGTCATTGATAGTTTGTCTAATGTTTATAAAACGCTCAGGACATTTGTATTACCAATATGGTAACTTACAAATTATTTTCATCACAACCTATGGAATCAGAATCTTTATTAATGGCCGCGCAAATAATTGGAGGAATTCCCAATCGGTACAGCTTTGACAGCTCATGTCTACTGTGCAGTTGCAGTCAAATAAACATAAACATACAACACACAAAAAACACTGTTTATAGAGTAATTATTCCGAAGTTCTATTAAGTGTCTTTATGTCAGGATTCTCACTGACAGAAGGGGTTATGTTTTGGTTTTTTGTCTTTGTTTGTTTTATTTCCTGTCAGCGCTCTTATTTTGGTTCCTATTCCCGCATGTCTCCCTGAGCGTTTGTTTCCCTCACCTGTACCTGATTGGCAGTCTGGCACACCTGGTGGCAATTGCCAATCAGGCTCCTATTTATACCTGTCTCTCCTTCCAGTCAGTGCTGGAGTATTACTCGCTGTATGCTGTGGACTGTGAGCTGTTCCTGTATGCTGAACGCTTTACACTGCTTGCTGTCTCCAGTTCTCCTTGGTTCCTGGTTTCCTGTTTCCTGGTTCCTGTTTGCTGTCTCAAGTTTGCCTGGTTTCTGGTTTGTGTTTTCCCTGCATTTTTTGGACATTAAAATCATGTTTTCCTGCACCAAGCCTGCCATCTCTGCATCTTGGGGTTCGTCACCACCACTTCCTGACACTTTGTGTCCTGTTTGTGAATCTTGGGTCCCTTCTACACTAAGCCAGCTAAGGTTATCCAGGGTATCTCCCACCTAACCTTATCCTTGTCCACACACACACAATGCCACCGTTTAAGACCCCCTTCCCCCTCCGTCCGCCGGCGCAACGCGACCTAGTACACATGCGCGCAAAAAATGTGTGCGTCATAGTCACCTCTGACCTGGAAGTGTATCCTTACCCTGTGTTTCAATGTAGACTATTGCCACATTTCTTTCAACAGTAAACCTTGCTTGCCTCACCATCAGCAGCTGTTAGACTATTGTGGTGAATCACACCTGAGCCATCATACATGAATCATATCTTTAATGGACGTGTGGAAGTAAACAATGTGATTAAGAACATTTTACAACAACCAACAACAGGACACTGTGCTTGTAGGCTAAAATTGGCGGTCGTACTTGACGGCCGCAACCACTTCATGGCTTCACAATAGATACGGAGTACAAAACTAGACGTTGAGTAATCGCTCGACATACATTGCGGACAATAACTGACAGTCTGCTTTGCCAGTCCAGATGCATTCGCTATTTTTCGTAGTCTTCCCTTGGGAGCCCTTGTCAAATGGACAACGTTTTCACTAAGTAGAATCCCAGATGACCTGGACATTCGAAAGTTCTCTTGCCGTTCCTCTGACACAACACACCCGCCCGCTGACAAACATATACCACCAGGCTGCCGTTCTTACAGGGCTTATCCAAAACCATCGCTCAACATTGCTATGTTGCCGTCTGAGATGTGTTGTATCCCAAATAGCTGAAATCACGCTTTTCCTTCTCTTAAGGTATTGATGTGTGATTTCCAAAAGCGCCTGTACATGTAGAAGAAGGAGAAACACGGGCATGTCTGGATGACTCGCCTCCGTCTTTCTAGTGGTTGCCGCCGAGTTACCGAATGGGTTGTTATGAAGCTGGCTGTGGCGCGTGTTCTGACGTCACATCCTGTGTGGGGCGTGGTCTTTCTGGCGTCACTTCCTCTCCGAACTCAGTTTGTAAACGATCAATAAGTCCATACAAAGCTAAGAGCTGGATATTCTAGAAATAGACGGCGCACTGACCGGTGTACAAAATTGTCCGAGGAGGGGGACCTTAAACGATGGGTTAATGGGGCTGAAACAGGGCTTAGGCTAAATAATTATTCGTTTAACCCTTGTGTGGTGTTCGGGTCTGTGGGACCCGTTTTCGATTTTTATTAAAAGAAAAATTATACAATTAATTAATTTTTCAAACTGAGACTCACTGGCTTTGGCTCATTTTCTGTGAAGAACATATATCAGAATACATATTTAATTAACACAAACCATACACCTCCCCTACACATTTCTATTACATATAAGATGTCCGGGGTCCACTGGACCCGGGGCTAATAGAAGTGTGGAAATTGATGTTCTGTGTACCACACACACATGCGCACACGCACACACACACACACTCATGCAACACACACACACACACACACACACACACACACACACACACACACACACACACACACACACACACACACACACACACACACACACACACACAGCAGGCCTAGACGGGGAGGACAGAGTGTAGGTACACAGAACATCAGAGGGTCAAATGTGCAACAAAATGAGCGCGGACAGTGTTGACAAACAATGTTGCAACCTTGTGTGGGAAGCGCAGGTGCAGAAACACAAAAGAAGAATCCCTGTGGGATGCAGAAACTGGCAGATAAATTTCCATGCAACGGTCATATTGTTGTTACTCAGCCAGTGTTTGTAGGTCTTAGACTTACTTTTTATTGTCGTTCAAATTTGAACTTTACAGTACAGATAAGAACGACATTTCGTTGCATTAGCTCGTTGGCAGTGCAGGATAAAAAAGCAATAAGGTGCAGATATAAATAAATAGATTACTGTAAAGATAAATATATTGCACTTTTGCATATGCATCTACGTTTATGGATGTATGTTATATTGTCTTTATATTCCAGCGAGTTTATCCATTTTTGGGGGGAATTGAGGGGATAATTATGATGCGTTCAAGAGTCTTATGGCCTGAGGGAAGAAGCTGTTACAGAACCTGGAGGCTCTGCTACGGAGGCTGCGGAACCTCTTTCTAGAGTCCAGCAGTGAAAACAGTCCTTGGTGGGGGTGGGAGGAGTCTCTGCAGATCCGGTGTGTAGGGACCAGGTCATATTGTCAGTTATCTGCACCCCCAGGAACTTGGTGCTGCTTACCATCTCCACCGCTGTGCCATTGATGAAGAGTGGAGCGTGGCTGGACTGGTGCTTCCTGAAGTCGACAATGATCTCCTTGGTCTTGTCGACGTTCAGGACCAGGTTGTTGGTTCTGCACCAGTCAACCAGATGTTTCACCTCCTCCCTGTAGTCCATGTGGTTGTTGCCACGGATGAGGCCCACTACTGTCGTGTACTTCACAATGTGGTTAGTAGTGGACCTGGAGCAGCAGTCATGGGTCATCAACGTGAACAGCAGCGGACTCAGGATGCAGCCCTGGGGGGAGCCGGTGCTCAGGGAGATGGCACTGGAGGTGTTGTTGCCCACTCTCACAGATTGGGGTCTGTCTGTGAGGAAGTCAAGCAGCCAGTTGCATAGGGGGTACTGAATCCAAGGGGGGCCAGTTTGCTCACCAAGTGCTGCGGGATGATGGTGTTGAATGCTGAGCTGAAGTCCAGAAACAACATCCGCACGTGTGTGTCCTTTCCTTCCAGATGTGCTAAGCTCAGGTGGAGTGCAGAGGAGATGGCGTCCTCCGTGGAGCGGTTAGGGCGATAAGCAAACTGGTATGGATCGAATGTGGGGGGAGGTCTGGAGACAATGTATTCCTTTACCAGCCTCTCAAAGCACTTCATTACAGATGTTTTTTGGGATAAGTCAGTATTTTAACATAAAAGTGTTTGATTGTGATGCATTAAAAGCCACAAAATGCAACGGGTCCATCAGACCCACAAACACTGGCTGAGTAACAACAATATGAACACCACACAAGGGTTAAGGTGTTATCCGGCTTAGTGTAGACATGCCCTTGAAGACTTGGCCGGCAGTGATCTGTAACGCCTCCCTGAAGGCATAAGCGTAAACGGCAGGTGTAGTGGATGTGTGGGGTCAGAGGTGATCTTATGGACTCTTTGAGTGATGCTGGGATGATACAGTGTGTCTATGGAAGGGAAGGGTTGACCTGTGATACGACTGGATTCATCCACGATGCGCTCCAGTTTTTTGCATGAATGTGAATCCAAATTACCGAACGAAACAGTTATTGAGAAGGTGAGTATGCTTTGGTTTATGAGGTGTAGAACTGTCGGAGGAAGTCGGGTCTGACTCTGAATTTTCTGAGTTGGCGAGGAAAAAATAGCTGTTGATTTGCTTTTTTTGTAGATATGATCTGAGTGGAGTTTCCATTTAAGGGAGTTGGAGATGTGAGTGCCCAGGAATTTGAAAGAGTCTGTGACGGAGATGGGTTCAAAAACCATGTACAGGAGGGATTTTAATGTGGGGTTACAGGTGAAGTTGACAATGATTTCCTGCGTTTTAGCTGTATTGAGTTGAAGTTTGTAGTGTTCGCACCAGTTTATTGTTTGAGCTATTTGCTGACGATAGTGTTTGTTATTGTTTGTTATGAGGTGGTATCATCTGCATAATTGATCTTGGAGACTGAGTTGTGGGTGGACGTGAGGTTATTTGTGTACAGGGTAAAACCCCATTGAGACAGAACACATCCTTGAGGGGCCCCGGTGCTAAGGGTTAGAGGTCCAGATAGGAGACCGCCAATCCTGACTTTCTTTGTCCTTGGCATATGGTAGTTTGAATGTTGATTTCCAGGAGTTTATTTAGGAGATTGGCTAGGTTTGCAGAACTGAAATCAATAAACAAAATGTGGGCGTATGTGTCGGGGTGCTCCAGGTGCTGCAGTATTGTATGATGTGCAAGGTTGACGGCATCTACAACGGATCTATTTGCACGATATGCAAATTGATAATTGTCCAATTTTAAAGTGGTCCTGTTTTTTAAGTATTTTAAAATGATGCGTTTATGATGTCAGTGCAATGGGTCTGTAGCTATTTTTGTTTTAGGATAATGGAGTCTTTAAATAATTTTGCTACCACACTGAATTAGAGATTGGTTGAACATGTAAGTGGGGGGCAATTTGAGCATAAATAATTCCGTCAGGACCTGCAGCTTTCTTTTGTTTGTTCTTAGTGAAGGAGGCTCTCATCCCCTCCTTCTGGATGGCAAATGGTGGTGGTGGGAGGGCTGGAGGGGGGATGGTGTAGTCTGGTGACTGGTCAAATCTGGTGTACAATTGGTTGAGTGTATCTGGGAGATCATTGTCAATATCCATTGCAGGTGGTGGGCTTTTTTTGTCATTTGTAATTTTCAACTTCCTCCAGGTGGCTCTGGAGTCGTTGGAAGCCGCTGCTCCAGTCTGTGTGTGTATGTGGATTGCGCTTTCCTGATAGCCGATCGTAGTTCGTATTTCGCACTTTTATTTTGGTCCTTATCGCCACAGAGGTAGGGGCAGTTTTTCTTTTTCCGTAATAATTGAATGTCCTTTGTGAACCAGGGTTTGTTATTGCCGTGCGTTTTTATTGTTTTGCTGAGCGCACACATTTCCACACAATGGAATGAATCTGATGCCAACATGAGGCTGGTGTCAAAAAAACTGACCAAATTCCTTAAGGACATCATCACAGCATTTTTCTTCAAGCCAACCAGCTTCCACAAGGAGTCGGAGAACAGTAGTGAGTTTTTAGGAACTGAGCTCTTTGTTGTTGAGGAGCACTCTTGGATCCAGGACAGACAGGCTTCTCACCAGTGTATATTTCACTGGTGTCTTTTCAAAAACCTTAGACACCATGTGTTTACCGTGAATTGATTAACGTGGACCCCGACTTAAACAAGTTGAAAAACTTATTCCGGTGTTACCATTTAGTGGTCAATTGTACGGAATATGTACTGTACTGTGCAATCTACTAATACAAGTTTCAATCAATCAATCAAAACCATCTTCACCAGAAAAAGCTTACAGTTTTGCCTAAACTCAAGCCGCAGCCTCTCTACTCCTGAGTTCTGGAGGTTTCTAGGGTTTGTGCTGAAAACAAAGTTTTCTTGTACTTGTGCAATGACAATAAAGACCTATCCTATCCTATCCTTCTTCACATTCTCCTCCAAGGCTCGCTCTGTAGCAAAGCCAACTTTCACTTTGTTAACATCCACATGGTTATCTTGTGCCTCATGATCAACTTTGAGAAGCTTTAGAGTGTTGGTTGCACTCATCACACTGGGCTTGACAAACTTCTCCAAAAGACTCCTAAGAATATTTGTGAGATCACTGCACATAAATGGCAGCATGGGTTTGTAGGTTTGGTATAGCTTCAAAAATGGTGTGACCTCCCTAGCAACCATTAGAAAGAAGTTCAGTTTGGCCGGGAAGAGGTCATCGTGTACTATGGCCTCTGCTTTCTTAAAGGACTTTATGCATGGCTCTATAATTTTTTTTGTTTTGGCAGCGCCGCTGTAGGTTTTCAGTGAGGGCAAAATCTCAAGTGCACGTTCAGCCACCTCTGCAGAAGCCAAGAGGAAAGGATGTAGAACCTGTGACTTCAGTGAAGTCCTCCCGACATCATTGAAAAGCCGTTTAAGGCTTGACAAAGCATTTCCTTGGTCCCAGTCAGTGGATGCACATCCTGATCTGAAAGCATTGTGTAATGTGTGCAAACCACAACTTCCAACACTTAACATTTTCCTCCCTGTTTGCTGTTCAGTATTCTGCTGGGCTAAAGCAAAGGTCTTCCAATTTACATTGGGGCCATCCATAGACTGCTGAATCTGGTTCTGAAAGCCTATCTCTGAACAGACTTTTTCGATAATTTCATTAATTTGTTCCGCATTGTGGTGACCCATGAAAAATGACGTCTTGTATCTTGAGTGCACTCGGTCATTGTTCCAGAATCGTAAGTGCATATCAATCTGGGACTTTTTCCATTTCTTTGTTAAGGCTTTCATCAAACATTAGGTCATAACCAGATTCTTTTTTTGCAGTCATTTTCACTATAGAGGAGAAATGAGGGGCAATGCCAAATGTGGTGAGATACAGTATACTACCTTCCTCTCACCACAAGTAAACTGCTTGGCAATGTCTCTATCAGGAAACAATGTTTGGAAGACGTCTCCAGCATTTTCACGCGATTTGTAAGAATAATGACTGGTTACTACTTTAATTGTCCAGCATTTTTATGCCTGAAGTGTTTGGTTAGAGCTAACAAATGATTTTATGGTGCTTAAGTGCTTGTTTGTTGTCTTATCTGGAATAGATCCTGAGGATAACGGCCGATACGCTGTTGAGCCTACTCCACTGCCTGCTCCCACTGCACTCTCCACACTCCTGGTTGCTAGAGTGGATGTAGCGGTGGAGTTTGATGCATGGCTTGTCTGCTGGAAAAAATCCCCTACTGCAGGACCTGGACTTTGAAGTAGTTTCAGTAGTTCTTGATGCTTTTTTCCTAACATCAAAAACAGGGGGCAATTATAAAATTGTTTACCTTTAAGTAACCTATCGATAACATAGGCTACTGAAAATATCTTTTATCAGATGGACCTAAGCTTACTGTTCAAATATTAAGGCTACAAACTTCTGTTTTTAATGCATGTCTCTCTCTTTAGTTTTTTTATGGTTTTAATTAAATCTAAATGTTACCAATGAAAATAAAATCAGACGACTAAACATAAAAATATAAATGCCAAATTGTTTTCTATAACTTAGTCATTCACAACCTTGCAACTGTAGGCTAGCCATGGCACTCAGTGTTTACCTTAGGCATATTATGCGCTAAACGTCAGCTGAGCTTAGATTTTTAGTTGAGGGAAGTTCTTTACATTATAACTTATCATTGACAAACGCCCGCTTTATTGACAAACGCTCGCTTTTTTCCTTTCATAGCTCGTAATAACTGTCCGTAATTAACATGTAATCTAACGCTGATATCACAGTTAAGGTCTAGCATGTATCAAAAGGTTAGAAAATAAAACTTTAGCTAACGTTAGTTAACTTGTAGGTCAAGTAATCTCACTGGTTTACCTTTCATATGACTTGAGAGAGCCAACTCTCCCATTGCGAAAAGCTGGATTTCCTTTTTGCATACTTTGCAGCAGGCTACACGTGGATTTGGTCCACGTTTTATCCAA
Source organism: Entelurus aequoreus (assembly GCF_033978785.1). Taxonomy (NCBI): domain Eukaryota; kingdom Metazoa; phylum Chordata; class Actinopteri; order Syngnathiformes; family Syngnathidae; genus Entelurus; species Entelurus aequoreus. The sequence goes on from NC_084744.1 coordinate 46,188,521, forward strand.
AGTTTGTATTTGTCATTTTCCATCTAATGTTCATTAAAACGACAACCTCCCGGCATAATGTACCGATGCACCACTGTCCGTATATACGGTTCTGGCATGACAACAACTTAATTTAAGCGTGTAGCTTTCATTTTTAGGGAAACTTGTTTTATTTTTTTCCATTTTATAATTAGCCTATTGAGTCAGACTGCCGAGAAATATGATGAACATTTCCAAGCATTTACAAGCACTTCACCCAAAATTCAAGCATTTTTCCAACCTTGAAAACACAACATTACAATCCAAGCATTTTCAAGGTTTTTAAGCACCCGTACGAACCCTGCTATTTATACCAGGGTTTATTCAGCACAGGTCAGAATATGCAAAAACATTTAATATATTCAAAGAAAATAATGCTCACATCTAAGTTTTGTTATAGATCGCATATTAAGTATTAGTGCATCATGTCTAAAGTGTGGCATAGGGGCCATTTGTGGTCCGCAAATCAAGTTTTGTTGGTTCGCAGCATACTGTCAAAATTAAACTAAATTAAAAAAAAGGAAAAAGCAGCACAAGGACATAACTTAATGAGAAAAAGGAGAACTTTTGATACTAATAATTACTAATAAAAGGCCTATCCACACCCAACATTTCAGACTTAAACCACAGGTCCATCACTCGACTGGCAAAAACAATAGTCCAGGATATCACTCACCCACTACACCAGGGGTGGGCAATTAATTTTCACCGGGGGCCACATAAGCAACCCGAGCACTGCTGGAGGGCCACACGACAATATTTCAATTAAATTTTGCTCAATATTATTTTTGATATACCGTAAGATAAATAATAATGATGATAATAATAATAATAATTAATAATAATAATAATAATTTAATTTAACCTAACTTAACTTTATACAAAAGCAGATTGCTTTTGATGGTCACTTTATCCTGCATTATCCAACATTTTTCCCCATCAGATTTGGACAACCATCTGTTGTTAAAAATAGTTTTTAATCATATTTATTTTATATTGTTTTTTATATTAGTTTTGTATGTAATTGTTTTTTCTTTTTATTCAGTCATTGGTGGAGCTAAGGATAATATTTGAATATTGTTTTTAATATTGTTGTGCAGCACTTTGGAAACATTTTGTTGTTTAAATGTGCTATATAAATAAAGTGTATTGGATTGTCACACCTGCCAGCTTGTCCCATTTCAGTCCTAACATGTCCAAACACGCATTTACCTATGTGAACAAGTCATTACCTGTGGTTGTCTCTTTAATTGACTGCATGGCTGCCAGCTACTCCGTGATTTGAAAGTCTGCAGTTATCCCACGTAAGAAGAAGAGCAGCTGGGCGGTGTCACGTACATCACAGATCTCATCCAAAGTTAGCGAAAAACAGTCCATGTCTCCGGGCATACAGCGCAACAGAGTCCAATAAGCACTCCTTAATAAACTCTCCGTCAGAAAACGCCTTACTTTTTCTGGCGCTTTTGTGAGAAATGACGAAACTTGTCCTGACGGCTGCATCTCTGGGGGTGTGAAATATGGCAAAAAGTCCTTGTTGGGTTTGCAGTTTTACCATCAACGCATCGGCCTCCCTTGCGCGCGCTTCATCAGACACATTCCGGTATTTTCCCTCGTGTTTCTTCGTGTAGTGGCGATTAAAATGATATTCTTTAAACACAGCAAGCTGTGTACCACAAATTAAGCACACGGCTTTACCATTAATTTATGTAAAGAAATACTTGCCAGTCTAAAACACGCCATTCGTCATCAACTTTTCTTTTTTTAGCGTCTCATCACTTGTCTCTATGCACCTTCACTCACAGGTTCCCCCCGGACATATGGCATAAATAACACATTTCAAAATAAAAGCAGCACAGTTGTATTGCGCGCACGACATAGATGTTTTTTAAACTTTATTTTGTAATTTGTTATTGCGCCGTTCAATTCACTCACAATCGCACACGCGCATACGTCCACACGGAAGTAATACAAATAACGCTTTTCAAAACAAAAGCAGCACCGTTGTATTGCACACTCGACCTAGATACTTTTTGAAATGTATTTTGTAATTTATGATTGGCCTCACGCGGGCCGGACAGGGATGCGCAAAGGGCATGGAGCCGTACAATGGGCCGACCTGTCTGACAAGCCTGTAAATGTGTGTTGGTCATGTAGGATGTCTTTTTGTTATTTTTGTTTTTGTGATGTGTAATGTCTATTGTTCAAATGTACGGCAGTGAAAATTAATTTCCCCAAGGGGACCAATAAATCTATATCTATCTATTGTTGCCTATAACACAAAGCTTGCACAAATGTTAGCTTTAAATATAAATGTTTGTTTTTAGCATTTTTTTTGACAAAATAAAATATCACTATGGCCTCTGCATGATTTGACTTTTCAGTACATGGCCCTTAGTAGAAAATGTTTGGACACCCTTGTATTAGTTTAATATTCCTTAACAACTAACATTTTACTGTCACCTTGTTTTTTTGTGTGTTTTACCTTGTTTTACACAAGGCCACCCGGTTAGAGTGTCCGCCCTGAGATCGGTAGGCCGTGAGTTCAAACCCCGGTCGAGTCATACCAAAGACTATAAAAATGGGGCCCATTACATCCCTGCTTAGCACTCAGCATCAAGGGTTGGAATTGGGGGTTAAATCACCAAAATGATTCCCGAGCGCGGTCACCGCTGCTGCTCACTGCTCCCCTCGCCTCCCAGGGGGTGGAATAAGGGGATGGGTCAAACGCAGAGGGTAATTTCACCACACCTTGTGTGTGTGTGAGACAATAAGTGGTACTTTATTTAACCCTTTTCTTGTAACTTTACAATTTTTTAATATATAACAAATGAGCTGTGGGCCAAAAATGGTATGCAAATAGCTGCATGGTTTTGTGGAATAATCCCAAGTATCCTAGATATGGAGATTGTAAAGGAATCTAGCAGCATGGAGGTCCTGTCCTTTTGATCATATCTATCTCTTGAAAGGATAAAACTCTCATCTCAGCCTTCCGGGGAAACCAAACAGTGTCTTTAGAGCGAGTCGCCAAGCGTGTGCACAGCTGAGATCGTGTAATTTAATGACGATGGGTTCCGACCATAAGCCCCAGCTCAGAAAACAATATCCCCCGTCGCCCGGCAGCTAACAGGACTCGGTGAAAAGGCTTCCCGTGTAACGTTGCGCTCGTGTCGACTTCAGAGCAGCCGCGCCGCTTTGAGGGGAATACAAAAACGAGCAGTACCTTTTGTCTCTCTGCGGCATCGACCAACAGCCTCATTTGTTCTAATCGTTCCCTGCTCCTGTGTACAAGCTCTCCCTCCTGTGCTGGCCATGCTACAAGGGACTCGGAGTGAAAAGCAATTCAGGCCATCTAACAGCAGGTCACTTCGCTACTCTGCACACTAGCAGCCATGGGTTCTTCTTACCCAATTTACCCAGCCAAGACACAAAAACCCAGGAAGCGAAATTGCTGTTTCCATCATTTTTTTCCCCTTTTTAAACAGCACAACAAAACATTATTCACACTACCAATAACATAATAGTGGGTAAACACAACTGGATGGACACCTGGCTGGAAAGAAGCAAAAAAAAAGAAAAAAAACATGCAAATGCTCCATGTTAATGAACAGTTGGAATGCTGCTGATTATTGGGATTAATAGGTTTTATAACATGCATGGCGTACAGTGTACACAGCTGCTGCAGGCCAATAGTGGAGTGTCCTGAAGGACCAGGTTCACAAAAGGCTCGCTCAAAATGAAGGATCACTTCAAAAGAACTTGTAAACAATGGCAAGCCCGTTTCAATCAGCCCTGCACGCAAACAAACGCACACACACAATAATGAGCTAAAAATAAACACGTCCTCCTCCATCCCAGGCATCGCTCACTCGAAAGCAGTCCAGGGGACAGCAAGTGAATTTCCAACGTTAAATATTTATGATGGAAAACAAATGTCGAATGAGATCTAATTTAGGGTGAAGACTAATGAAGGGTCTTATGGATAGCATCGTACACGCCGAACCATCTCAATAGGACATCTGTCATTGCTGGATGAGCCTGTGTCCCTGTTTTCATGCCTCCCCGCTGAAAGGTCATCAGTAAAGGCAATTTAATGCCTCCTAAAACCATTCATTTTGACTAACACTTAACAACAGCAACACAACAGGCTCTGCATTTATCTGTTCTCACTATAAGCACAAGCCAAACTGAGAAAAAAACACACGGTCAGGTACAGTGGAGTCGGAGGATTCAAACTGGGACACTGAGGCCATGTCCACACGAACACGGACAGTTTCAAAAACTATCTCCATCCACATAAGTGTAGTTTCAAAAGTGTCTATGTCTACACACAAACACATACACCTGATGTCATGCACATTTTGTCCAATCAGAAGCCTGAAAAAAGCAGCAATAGATGACTTGTTGGCATTACACCTCCAGTGTTTCCCACAAATTATTATTATTTTACTTTTTTTGTTTGTTTTTTTTGTCCTGTCCAGCTTCTCAGGCAAATCATATAGTTGATGTAGATGCCCATATAGGCTGTTCAGATTTACTTTACAAAAGAGAAGTGTAGGATACTTCTCTTGTTGCCTTATTTGTATTTGACCACTACTGTTTTCTGTTTATTTGTTACTGACTGTGGCAGGACACCTCTGCCTCTGTTTCACTTTATGTTGCTGGTAAATAATATGGTTGTAGTAGTAGGCTAAAGCTAAATTATTTAGTATGCACTAATTAAAGGGGCAGAGCTTTAAGAGACATTTTAGCTTTTATATTTTATAAGATATATTTTTTGTAAGAACCACAATTAATAAATATATTTCAGTGAATAAATTATTGTTCAATTCTGTATATAAATATGTACATAAAGTGTTGTAATTATATTGTAAAATGGATGGATGGATGGACGTTTAAAACAAAACTGGTATTATTAATTAGTAAGTATACATTTTTTGAGCCTTTTTAGAGAAAATCATATCATTGTAGTAAATTATGCAAATTACTCGATGATGTCATGTGACCACGCCCATGGCCACGCCCCCACTGCCACAGGTATCTTGGCAGTTTATGGGAAACACTGACCTCCTATTATGTTTATTTCAATATACTAGACCAGTGTTTTTCAACCACTGTGCCGTGAAATACAGTCTGGTGTGCCGTGGGAGATTATGTCATTTCACCTAATTGGGTTAAAAATATTTTTTGCAAACCAGTAATTATAATCCGCAAATGTGTGTTGTTGTGCTGTCTAGAGTCTAGAGTTTGGCAGAGTAACGGTGTAATACTCTTCCATATCAGTAGGTGGCAGTCGGTAGCTAATTGCTTTGTAGATGTTTTTTCGTGATCACAATATGCAGACAACAGCGGGAGGCAGGGTGAAGGTAAAAAGGTATGTAACGCTTAAACCAAAAATAAACAAAAGGTGACTGCCCCTAAGAAAAACCATTGAAGCTTAGGGATGGTTATGCAAAATGAAAGTGCAAAGTAAACAAAAACAGAATGCTGGACGACAGCAAAGACTTACAGCGTGTGAAACAGACGGCGTCCACAAAGTACATCCGTACATGACATGACCATCAACAATGTCCCCAAAAAGAAGGATAGCGTCCGCACAACTGAAATAGTCTTGATTGCGAAAACAAAGCAAATGCGGGGAATAGCGTTCAAGGAAGACATGATACTGTTAGAGGAAAATACCAACAAAACAGGAAAAGCCACCAAAAATAGGAGCGCAACACAAGAATTAAAACACTACACACAGGAAAACACCAAAAACTTCAAAATAAGTCACGGCGTGATGTGATATGACAGGTGGTGACAGTACACCTACTTATAGACAAGAGCTATAGTGCTGCATGGTCTGTTATGGTTTGAATTCATATCCAACAATTGCGAGAACAACTTTTTATTGTCAATATCGGCTGCTGAGTTTAATTTTTTTATGTTTTCTGCTGGTGGTGTGCCTCCGGATTTTTCAATGAAAAAAATGTGCCTTGGCTCAGAAAAGGTTGAAAAACACTGTACTAGACGTACAATGACATGTACATTATCTTTAAAACCAGCCTGCACGTACACAGAGCCCTGGGAACATTATTAAAGAGTGAATTCACGTCTTTGCTGCTGAAACCCAACACTGATAGAATTATAACATGTTCAGTAACATGGTGCTCTATTACATGTGCAGTGAAGTCTACATTATTTCTAAAATGTTTAAGGGAATTATAAAACATTTAATCATGGATATATTGATATAGTACATGTGTAATGAAGTGTATATTGTCTTTAACATCAGTACACAATACAAGAAGGACGCTACATTATGTTTTTTTTTTAGTTGCTTGGTCGCTTTTTGTACACGGTCCCGCCCAGCTCCATCTACAACAATGGAAGGAAGACACGTAAGTTAACGTCATGATTTGTTGTTAATAGAGATGTCCGATAATGGGTTTTTTTGCCGACATCCGATATTCCGATATTGTCCAACTCTTAATTACCGATACCGATATACACAGTCGTGGAATTAACACATTATTATGCCTAATTTTGTTGTGATGCCCCGCTGGATGCATTAAACAATGTAACAAGGTTTTACAAAATAAATCAACTCAAGTTATGGAAAAAATTGCCAACATGGCACTGCCGTATTTCTTATTAAAGTCACAAAGTGCATTATTTTTTTTAACAAGCCTCAAAACAGCAGCTTGGAATTTGGGACATGCTCTCCCTGAGAGAGCATGAGGAGGTTGCGGTGGGCGGGGTTTAGGGGGGTAGCGGGGGGTGTATATTGTAGCGTCCCGGAAAGAGTTAGTGCTGCAAGGGGTTCTGGGTATTTGTTCTGTTGTGTTTATGTTGTGTTACGGTGCGGATGTTCTCCCGAAATGTGTTTGTCATTCTTGTTTGGTGTGGGTTCACAGTGTGGCGCATATTTGTCACAGTGTTAAAGTTGTTTACACCCAGGTCACACCCTCAGTGTGACCTGTATGGCTGTTGACCAAGTATGCCTTGCATTCACTTGTGTGTGTGTGAAAAGCTGTAGATATTATGTGATTGGGTCGGTACGCAAAGGCAGTGCCTTTAAGGTTCATGGCGCTCTGTACTTCTCCCTACGTCCGTGTACCACTCCGTAAATTTTACTTTTTGAAACTGATTCTGATAATTTCCGATATTACATTTTGAAGCATTTATCATCTTTAGACGTTAAACAAGGACTAAAAACATAAGATAATGTTGCACCTTTCCTATGACACAGAGCAAAAAGTCTTGCTTGTCAAAGTTGTCCCATCGGGTGAGGTTCCACAGCGATCATATTCAAAACAGCTGACTGTCATTAGCGCTGGCGGGAGTCTATTTTCATGTCTTTTTTTTATGTTGAGTGAAAAGAACAGCATGTTTATATTCAAACATACAGTAAGTCATCTTATAGTGTGTTTAAAGGCAGCAAGGCAGTGTTGTTGACCTTGGAAATGACAGCGCACAACCGTGACGTCATCACAAGTCGCCGTTTGTGCCGTGTACACACGCATACGCTAAGTGGAGGGTTTTGGAACTCTACACTTTGGCCAGCATTTGTAAAAGTCTGTATTTTTAAAGACAAAAGTATGCGTCTGCGTGTGGACAAGAGGCCTAAACGCAGAGATAAGTATGCATTTATTAAGTATCTGTGTTTGTGTGGACATGGCCTAAGTCCAGAACACTAAAAAATGGCATCACATAGAGGAAGTTTACAGTTTAGAAGAAAGTAAAAGAGGCTGCGAAAAAGATGATTTGAACTTACTGCTAATGCTAAACAACGGGCTTACTGAACACGTCAAAGTCAGCACAAAAATAACAATCAACTACAGTGGATCCCGAGGATTTTAATGTTTGAAAACTTCTGAGGCTGAAGCCGAAACTGAGCGTCCGTCACTACATTATGCTTCAAATATCATGGCTTCACTACATTGTAATTTTGAAAGGGGCTCTATTATGCAAAACCAACTTTTCTTTCCTCTTGATACCTGCTTTTGTGTATTTGGGATCTGCATAATAAGGCAGGTCGATTTTGAGAAAATCATAATTGCGATTTTTCTCTCCGAAATTTCATATTTTATACATAAAAATTAATAAAGCTGCAGAATAAAGAGTGAAGTTGGACATGTTACATTTAGACTGTCAATCACTATACTCTTCTTGTCTCAGGTGCCACACATTAGAACAATATATACAATACGAAGAGCTTTAGTCTACGTCACAGGTGTCAAACTCAAGGCCAGATGTGTGGCCCGCCACTTCATTTTATTTGACCCTCTATAGCCTGGAAATGTGTATCAATAAAGTACTATAACTTATCTTACTAATTGTATTCTTTCTTTCTATTTTGGGAAAAAAAATAAAAAATGTACTTCATGCAAATTCTGTTAACTTAAATATTGTCTAATTATGCAAAAATATATTATCAAAAATTCAAATTATTTTTTAAATATAAATAAATAATAATAATAATAATGATTTCAAATCAAGTTATCCATCAAATTGTGCAATGTAAAAGTAGCATTAGATTTCATGGTAAAATTGTGAAACTTACTGTGGTCTTTACAACATTTTTCTCTATATGAACATTTGTTTTACTGTAAATACACCCTTTAATACACCGAAAAATCTACAGCTGTTGATTTGCAGTAAAAAAAAACAAAAAAACTGGCAGCTCAGGTGCCAAAATTGTACTGTAAGATTGCAGTTTTTTTATTTGCAGTAAAAAAAACTAATGTAAACTTTACAGTAAAATTCTGGCAATTGAGCTGCCTTTTTTTTTTTTACCATAAAAACAGCAGTATAGTTTTTCCATTTGCAGTAATATACACTAAATTTTGAGGTAAAAGTAATGCAACTTACCATTATTTTTTTTTTACATATTTAAAATAAAAAAAATCTACTAAAAAAATGCATTAAAATATTGTGTAATAATAGTATTCACTGTTAGACACGGCCCTCTGGGGCCAAACATTACTGCGATGTGGCCATAGGTGGATTAATGACCGGGCCTACCGGGCCCAGGCCCAGGGGGCCAGAGGCCCCAAGGGGCCAGGCCAACTTGGCCCCGCGGCCGCGACCCAAGCAAAACTACTTTTGCAAAAATAATAATCTTAAGCCCCAAGGGGCCAGGCCAACTTGGCCCCGCGGCCATGATCCATAGAGGGTAAGAGGCCCCAAGGGGCCAGGTCAACTTGGCCCCGCGGCCGCGACCCACAGAGGGCCAGAGGCCCCAAGGGGCCAGGCCAACATGGCCCCGCGGCCATGATCCATAGACGGTCAGAGGCCCCAAGGGGCCAGGCCAACTTGGCCCCGCGGCCACGATCCATAGAGGGTCAGAGGCCCCAGGGGGCCAGGTCAACTTGGCCCCGCGGCCACGATCCATAGACGGTCAGAGGCCCCAAGGGGCCAGGCCAACTTGGCCCCGCGGCCACGACCCACAGAAGGCCAGAGGCCCCAAAGGGCCAGGCCAACTTGGCCCCGCGGCCGCGAGCCACAGAAGGCCAGAGGCCCCAAGGGGCCAGGTCAACTTGGCCCCGCGGCCACGATCCATAGAGGGTAAGAGGCCCCAAGGGGCCAGGTCAACTTGGCCCCGCGGCCGCGACCCACAGAGGGCCTGAGGTCCTAAGGGGTCAGGCCAACTTGGCCCCGCGGCCATGATCCATAGAGGGCCAGAGGCCCCGAGGGGTCAGGCCAACTTGGCCCCGATCCATAGAGGGTCAGAGGCCCCAAGGGGCCAGGCCAACTTGGCCCCGCGGCCACGACCCACAGAGGCCCCAAGGGGCCAGGCAAAATTGGCCCCGCGGCCATGATCCACAGAGGGCCAGAGGCTCTCAATCATTATTATCAAAGCTAATTCTCAAATTGGATGGATCACACAACCTCACTCACATATTCTTTATCAATTATTAAAGGTTGTTTCTGAATTTTGATCACAGAACTTAATGCAAATATTCTTGATTGATTGACAAAGCTCATTCTCAAATTTTGATTACACAACCTTACTCTGACAAATTATCATTATCAAAAAGCTCTATCTCGAATTTGGATCACAGAATCTCACTCAAGTATTCTTAGCTGTGCCCCTCCCCCATCAAGTCTTTCATAAACCGGTCTGTTCTTTTAGAATCTCCTCATTTGGTATTTTGAACTCGTGAGAGACTGCTCAAAATTTGGTTTCCTTTCCCTCAGTTCAGACTCAGAGATAATTTGAAATCATTCAACAAGAAGTTTAACGCGCGCACACACACACACACACACACTTGAGTTGAGCATTACTTGGAAATTCTTATATTTTCCATTTTGCTGTTATTATCAGCATCTTCCCATTTTGTCCTTTTCTTTCGAGAAAGTTTACAGTCTGACATTTGTCACTGCTGTCAGTTAATAACGTTTTGGTCTTTGACCCATTTTGTCATTTTCTCGATTCGATCGTCACTGACCACTCTCTCCTGTCTGGCAGACATCGTTGCTGCCATCATAGCTAGCAAGCTGCCTGCAGCGGGTCATCCCTATGTTCCCCGTCCCTATGTTACCCGGGTCCTATGTTCCCCTCTACCGGGGAACTAAGGACCCTTTTTAAAAAAAAGGGTTCTATGTTCCCCGCTGCGGGGAACGTACAACACTTTTTCCAGAAAAGGGTTCTATGTTCCCCGCTGCTTCCAATGCGCGACTAAGTAAGACGCACGCAGACACGCATGACAGAGACGCGTTTAAGTTGTCGAAGGAAGGAAGTTCGCGTTTGAGTTGCTCTATCTGCTGCCGCACGCCCTGTGACAGGTTAGGTTTAGGGATGGTTTTGGTCAGGGCACAATTTCGCCAAAAAAGTGCTCCACAACGCCCTGTGACAGGTTAGGTTTAGGGATAGTTTTGGTCAGGGCACAATTTCGCAATTTCGCCAGATACAATGCAGGGAACATAGGACCCTTTTTTAGAAAAAGGGTCCTAAGTTCCCCGGTCGCATACAAAGACCCAGGAACAACCGGGGAACATAGGACCCGGGGAACATAGGCACGCTCCCGCCTGCAGATAGCAACATTTTGGTGTCCTTTGGGAAAATATTTAGAAAGAAGACAAAAGTACACACAGTTGTACAACTATTATCTTTATGATCTTTTTTTTGTTAGTTTCTCTGTTACTGTGTGTGGCCAATTAAGCGACTTTTGGCCATACCTGGCTGGTGACATTTAGCGACTTTCTGGTTGATGTTAAGATTAATAATAGCAACAGTTCTCTTCATCTTAATGCAATTTATTGTGTCTGTCTCTCCACATTTTGCCATTAGGTACTTTGAGCTCTTGTTGGTCAGTCACTCTAAGGTACATTGTTGCTGCCATCATAGCTAGCAAGCTGCCTGCAGATAGCGACATTTTGGTGTCCTTTGAGAAATATTAAGAAAGAAGACAAAAGTACAAGACATTGTACGATTACTATCTTTTTAAAATTATTTGTTTCACTGTGTGATTGACCGACTTTGCCGCTAGATTTCGCGTCTTTTGGCCATACCTGGCTAGCGACTAAAAACATCATTTAGCGACTTTTTGGTTGTGAAGATAAGTGGTAAAAGCAGATCTTCCTGTTGGTCTTCCCACATTTTGCCATTTGGTACTTTGCACTCTTCTTGGTCACTCCAAGGCATTTGTCCCTGCCTTCAGCTAGTCACTTGGCTCTTTTGGAATATATTTCACTGTAATTGGCTCTCTCTCTCTCTTTCTCCTCAGTACAAATCAGCCTGTTCCCTTGCCATTCATCACTGACCACTCTGCTCTCCTGTCTGTCAGACATTATTGCTGCTTGCAGATAGCTTGGGGTCCTTAGAGAAAATATCAGAAGAGAAAAGTACACAATTATCTTAATTATCTTTTTTATTCAGTCAGTCCTTCAGTGAGTCCCAGTGTGTTGGCGATTAAGCAACGTTGGCATTCAATTAGCGACTTTTGGCCATACATGGCTGGCGACTCAAAAAACTAGAAAAAAAGTACAAAAAGTTGTACAATTAATATCTTTATTATCCTTAATTCCCCTGAATCCTAGAGTGTGTTGCAATTAAGCAACTTTGCTGCTAGGTTTAGCGACTCTTGTTTTGGGCATACCTGGCTAGCGACTACAAACATTATTCAGCAACTTTTTGGCTGTTAAGATTAACGTTAATAAATTAAATCCTAATACAATTTATTGTGTTGGTCTCGCCATCTTGCTATTAGGTACTTTGAATTCTTGTTGGTCTCTGCTAAGGTATCTGGCTGTTGTCTTTGCCTTCAGTTAGTCACTTGGCTCTGGAATATATTTAACTGTACTTGGCTCTCTCTTTCTCCTCAGTACAAATCAGTCTGTTCCCTTGCCATTTAGACATTTTCTTGATTGGATCATCACTGACCACTCTGCTCTCCTGCTGTCTATCAGACATTGTTGCTCCCATCATAGCTAGCAAGCTGCCTTGGTGTCCTTTGTGAAAATATTTAGATAGAAGACTAAAGTGCACAAAGGTGTACAATTATTATCTTTTCAAAATATTTGTTTCACTGTCAGTGTGATTGACCGACTTTGCCGCTAGATTTCGCGTCTTTTGGCCATACCTGGCTAGCGACTGAAAACATCATTTAGCAACTTTTTGGTTGTGAAGATAAGAGGTAAAAGCAGATCTGCCTGTTGGTCTTTCCACATTTTGCCATTTGGTACTTTGCACTCTTGTTGGTCACTCCAAGGCATTTGTCCCTGCCTTCAGCTAGTCACTTGGCTCTTTTGGAATATATTTCACTGTAATTGGCTCTCTCTCTCTTTCTCCTCAGTACAAATCAGTCTGTTCCCTTGCCATTTAGACATTTTCTTGATTCGATCATCACTGACCACTCTGCTCTCCTGCTGTCTATCAGACGAATCAGTTGATTCTCTGCTCTCAATTGTCTATGCTAGTAAGCTGTTATTCTCTGCTTTGGAGTGTTGATGCTGGGTTGCTAGTTTTCTAAATCACCTCACACACTTGAAGGAAGCAGCACCGATCATAAACACACAAACAAACTCACACACACACACACACACACACACACACACACACACACACACACACACACACACACACACACATAGTTGGTTTATCTGTTGTGATAGGCAAAGAGCCAATGTGCAAAGAAAGAAGGGAAATATGGATCATAAACGTTTAAGTGGAGGAGCTAGAAAAAAAATTCAGCAAGAAAAGAAAAAAAAGGAATCAGTTTTACTTGAGAGTGTTCCAAATATCTCCAGCTTCTTCAGTACAAAGACATCTGCTGAAAGCAATTCTATAAATGCTACTGCAAATTCAGCTAAGGTTAGCAATGCACCTGAGCTAGCATGTAGCTCCCAAGATCCTGAGACCACTACAAGTGTAGACACTGAACCAAATGCTTCTGATGCTTATGATTCAACCAATTCAGCAGTAGCCAGTTGCTCGGATGAATGTGAGGTCACTGCACCTCTGGACAGCATAGAAAATGAGCTGAATCTTTCTTCAACACCATCTACAGTGACAACTCTACCTAGTGATCCCGCTAAATGGGCTGAGACCCTCACTGAGTCAATGAAGGAAGTTCTTATTCAAAGAGGTGCAAAATCATTTCACAACCGTCACAGCCATTATCCAGCTTCTGTGAGGAACAGTGGGCTAGGAGGCAAAACCCGATGCCTAAACAATGAACATTTTACTTCACACTTGCCCAATGGACAACGAGTACAAAGAGAGTGGCTGATGTACTCTCCCTCTACTGGTAATGTTTACTGCTTTGCATGCAAACTGTTTTCCCCAAAAACGCATTCTTTTGTGACAGGCTATTGTGATTGGAAACACTCAGAAAGATTTGGTGAACATGAGCGAAGTGCTGAGCACATAACCTGCATGCAAGCAGTCTTGAACCGCGCCAAAGGTGCCACAGTTGATGCAGACCTGTTCAAACAGTTTCAGGCAGAGAGCAGCTATTGGAGGCAGGTGTTACAAAGAGTTGTTGCAGTCATTAAATTCCTTGCAGAAAGGGGCCTTGCATTTAGGGGTAAAAATGAATCGTTAGGGTCTCCTCTCAATGGGAACTACCTTGGTATTCTGGAGGTCCTGGCTGAATTTGATCCCTTTCTAAAGGATCACATCAGAAAGTTTGGGCAGATGGGTCGAGGTAATACCTCATATCTGTCCTCCACCATTTGTGAGGAATTCATTGAATTGATGGGTGCAAAAACCAAACAGGCTATAGCAGATGAACTGCAAGCAAGCAAATACTACTCTATCATTGTGGATTCAACCCCAGATTTATCTCATGTGGACCAATTGACATTCATATTCCGTTTTGTTAGCAAAGAGGGCAGTGTTGTTGAACGCTTTGTGGGTTTTGAGCCCATTACTAGCCATACAGGTGAAAGTTTGGCTAACTGTGTCATGTCTGTGTTGGAAAATCTAGGGTTAGAGCTGTCAAATTGCAGGGGGCAGGCTTATGATAATGCCAGCAACATGTCAGGGAGGTATAATGGGTTGCAGGCTCACTTAAAGAAAAGCAACCCATTAATACACTATATTCCATGTGCAGCTCACTCTTTGAATTTGGTGGGAGTCAACAGCATTGACAGATGTGGAAATGAAGTCTCTAAGTATTTTGACTTGATTCAGTCTATTTACAACTTCACAACTGCATCCACACACCGATGGGACAGGGTATTTGGCAATTCCAACATAGATCTCACACTTAAAGCTTTATCCAACACGCGTTGGAGTTGCCGTGCAGAATCTACCAAAGCACTGTGGCAGAACTACAGTAAAATAAAAGCAGCACTACAGGTTATTTCCACTGATGACACAGAGAAACGAGACACACGAACTGAAGCTGACAGTCTAGTGCGGAAGCTGGATTCACTTGAGATGGCCTTCATGGCAGGCTTTTGGGACACTGTTCTGTCCAGATTTCAGGCCACAAGTCTGCAACTTCAAAAAGCAGACATGGACCTTGGTACAGCAGTTAGATTGCTGGAATCTCTGCGCACCTTTGTTCTCTCCCAAAGAGATCTATTTGATCATTTTGAGCAGAAAGCCTTAAACATGTTGGGTGGCACCCCATCTTACAGGGCTGAACGGACGAGGAAACGTAAAAAGTTTGCTGATGAATCAGCATCCCCAGATGTTGTGCTTGAGGGAAGGCAACTGTTTCAAATAGAGACATTTATTGCCTCTATTGATCAACTGAGTTCAAGCCTTAATCACCGTCTGGAGGCCTACAAACATCTGAACAATTTGTTCAGTGTCCTTTTCTCTTTGGATACAGAGTCCAATGCTTCAGTCCTTCACAAGGCCAAGATTCTCACTGAATCATACCCATCTGACCTCAATGAAAGTCTTGGACAGGAGCTTATACAGTTCAAATCTTTTATACAGCTCAACAACACTGATGAGGAGAGGACCCCTTCAGGACTGCTCAAAACAATAATACATTTTGGACTACAGCCTACGTTTCCTAATACATACATTGCGCTACAGATTTTTCTCACTCTACCGGTCAGTAACTGTGAGGGAGAACGCTCATTCTCTCTTTTGTCAAGAGTAAAAAATGAGCTGCGCACAAGAATGACTCAGAAAAGATTAAATGCGTTATCTCTAATGGCAATTGAGAGTGAGCTGACAAGAGAGTTGGACTTCAATGATGTGGTGGATGATTTTGCAAAATTGAAAGCACGAAAGAAACCCCTTGCTTAAAGGTGCACTGTGTAAGATTTTTAGGTTATTTCCAGAATTCACCCATTCACTAATGTTAGGCTACCTGTTTTCATGAATACTTACCACCACCATAAAATTCTAAGTATCCATTATGACTTGGAGAATTGCACTTTTGCCATTTCTGGGAAGTGTCACCTGGATTGTGAAGATAGGATTGACTTTAGGCAGAAGCTTGGTGCTTTCTCTGGCAAACTGAACCTCAAGCTTCATTCTCTGCAGCTTTGCATTCTTGTGCTGACTTTCATCCACAAGGAACTTTTCAACTTCCCCACTATCGTGAAGGGGCCATCAAAAGATTTCAGTGTGTCCAGCATGTCTAGTCTCTTACTCTCCTTTCTTTGAGCCATCTCTTGTTTCTCATCTGCCCTACTCTCGAATTTTGCCTTCATGAATTTACTCCAGTTGAGTTCAACCTCCCTTTTTGCTTGTGCTGCTGCCTTGAAACCTCTGAAGCTCCTGGCTCTTCTGTAAAATTATTGACCTATTGACTGCGTTCAGTGTGCCCAACTTCTTCAGTTTGTAGTCCACCTTGCCACATTGTCTCTCCATCCCAATGTTGTGCACAGGGGTGCCATCAATGTTACTAGCCTGTTCACTGACAGGGTCCATTGGGAAGGTCTCCTCATCCATCCTCTGCCTGGCCAGGACAGTCTTCAGATGGGGCAGCATGAGATCTGTCAGCTGCTTCACTTCATCCAAGTATTCGGCAGCCACGTCTGACACAAAGTTCAGGACATGTCCAGTGCCTGTCCAGCCACTATAGCATTCTTGGAAATGGGCTATCTTGACCTGCATGCAGCCCTTGTACCATGAACTGGCCTACACCTTTCTTTGTGGTGCTCTCCGATGCATGTTATCATTTTACCTTTCTCCTTCTCCTCAAGCTTAACCACAAATAGATACAGACTTTGAGCCTCAATTTGCTGCACAGCTGCCGTTATGCCAATGTGTTTTCCTAAGATATTATTTTATTTTTAATGATAGAAGGGAGGAAAAGGGGGCAAAAATCATGTCCGATTTAGTTTTTTGGGTGGGTTGGGGGGTTTATTTCATGATAGCTACCAACTTCCAATACATAATATCTCTCAAATGACCCAATGCACCATCACTGAAGTGGGCGTAATCATTTTCAAAAATGTTTATTTTTAGGCCATTTATCCCCTCCCCCTGTGTCTGTGTGAAACCTGTGCTTGTCAGTGTCTGTGTGGTATACCTAATAGTGTGTGTGCAGTATGTGCACTCTTCTGTACAGTACAGTGTGCATGTCTGTTCACAGTATACAGTATTTCTTGCATAGTGCGTGCGTGTGTGTGCGCCCACACGCGGGCGGGGTTGAGGGGCCAAGACCATGTCAGGCCCAGGGGGCCAAAATTTCTTAATCCGCCCCTGGATGTGGCCCTCAGTGAAAACGACTTTGACACCTCTGATCTACATCATGCTCTTAAACTGAAGAAATAATCAATAAAAACTATACATTGTTTACGGCGTGGCGAAGTTGGTAGTGTGGCCGTGCCAGCAATCAGAAGGTTGCTGGTTACTGGGGTTCAATCCCCACCTTCTACCATCCTAGTCACGTCCGTTGTGTCTTTGGGCAAGACACTTCACCCTTGCTCCTGATGGCTGCTGGTTAGCACCTTGCATGGCAGCTCCCGCCATCAGTGTGTGAATGTGTGTGTGAATGGGTGAATGTGGAAATAGTGTCAAAGCGCTTTGAGTACCTTGAAGGTAGAAAAGCGCTATACAAGTATAACCCATTTATCATTTATTTATCATTTAGAATGTAATGTAATCATCCATCCATCCATCCATCCATCCATTTTCTACCGCTTGTCTCTCTTGGGGTCTCGGGGGGTGCTGGAGCCTATCCCAGCTGCATTCGGACGGAAGGCGAGTTAGTAATGTAATCATAATATATAATAATGCAAGTAACCATTTAAAAGGATATCAACTTTTACTTCTCACTATTGTAGAACGTTTCACCATTGTACTGTAATTGGAAGGTAAATAACTATCTTAAATAAATAAAAATACAAACAATTAAACAGACTCTCAGTTCTGTGAGCAATAGTTTTAATTGAATAAATATTGAACATCTTAAAGCGCATTTTTTTCCCAGTTGGAAAAGCTCGTCGGATGTTGTCTTTTTGTTTATTGCCATCACGTGATGACGGCATTTTTGCACGTTTGTCCATGTTGATGTGCCGATGATGCAGATTCGATTTGAAGCTGAAATATTACCATAACCGGACATTTGGCTTTGTAACCTTTTTTTTCGTCCTAATTGTTGTTACTTTGCGGCGAGTCGTGAGTGGGGAGGCTGTCTGTTCGTGCTTCCTGTGTGTGTAAAACTGGCGCCCAGATCTAGTCTGCGCCCACCAAGACAAATAGTGTGAATGACTGAAAAGAGGGCTCACTGCATTCAGGTAATTCTAGTGTTAAATAAATGCGCGGAGGTGCGCTGACAGCAATACACAGAGTGAGATGTCTCTTACTCCATTTGAAGCAAGACAAGAACAAACACGAGGCTCAACAATTCTGATTTGCGAACATGTCTGTCACTCAAATGCCAGTGATGGCGGAAAAAAGCCCTCCGCCTCTTGGGGTCACGTAATCGCACTAATTAAAACTTTTATGCCAATTTGATTTCAATTAATCGTGCAGCCCTACTGCATAAGTCCCAAAAATTGTGGAGGCATTGTGGAGTTATTTATAAAATAATCTTGCCTTCCTTCATACTTCTTCTAAAAAAGCCATTTGGAATTTGCTTTGTTTTTCAGTGACGTCAGTGCATTATCCATATATGGCATACATTTACCCAAAGTGCTTTGCGCGAGTCCGCTGCTGTAGTCCTCGCTGTAGTCGATAAGTGCCTTCTTTTTCTCTATCCTTTTGTTGTGGGGCAGACTGGCAGAAATTAGCAGGACTGTTTAGCTATAAATATGTATTTTATTCTGAAAAGTGTGATTCTTAAATTAAGCATCCTCAGTATGTTGCGGATCTTTTAAACAAGATGTTCTATGTGGGGAAAACCAAAATATCTTGTTTGAAGTTTTTTTTTTAAATTTGAACATTTTTTTAAACTATAATAGACAAAACAGCAATTAAAAATTAATATTTAAAAATTAATATTATGCTGTAAAGTCAATGGCTAAAAATAACTAAATATCTCTTAAAACTAGTAAAATTTCTAGAAATAAAATGTTAAATCTTGTCAAGTGGCAAATCATTTGCAATGTGTAAATAATAATAATCCTACTTCGCTGAAATGTGTTTACTGCTGCCATGTCCAGTACCAATTAACCGCAATAGATGTGGGCCGACTGTATGGTCCACAACACCCACAAAAAAATAAAGCAAAAAAGGAGAGGCTGGAGAGGAAAAAATATGATTATCAGGATTATGTTTAGTGAACCTTCATTTCAAATGCACTCTGCGTTCCGAGTGTTCGCTGTAGGTTTGTACTAGTAAGCCAAAGCAGTGTTCTACTCTCACAACTAACAGGTCTAAAGACAAAAGACTACTACTTCTAGTCTACTACTACTACAAGGTCGGATGTTTACAACACTGCTCACCTCAGACTCAAGAGCCCTCCAGACCCGACTGCAGCCTAAAGAAAATAGTCAGTGGGGCTGTAGTAAAGGCGCCTAGCGACCTCCACCCGCGTGTAGTTGTGCAGGATCCAGGCCTGAACAGGGCTGTTGTTACAGTACTCCACAGTGGGGCCGAAAGTGCCGTCCTCGAGACGGCTGATGGTCAAACATGACTGGGTGATAATGTGGAGAAAGGTGTGCTTCTGTGGCAAGTAAAAAGGAAGGAAAGAGTATTATAATTCGGAAAATTTTGCACTAAATATATATATATATATATATTTTGGTGAGCAGTCAGAGAGCCTTGGGGTTAAACTTATCTCAGCAACCAATGCTCCAGAAAATGTGTAATTTTTAAATTGGTAACTGGGTTTTGATGTCTTATTAGTTAAAAAGTTAATGAATAAAATACTAATACTTTTATAAACATGCAAATCACCATGAAACCTCATTAGTCCACCAAATATTAAGTAAAACATTTCAGTATTTAAATAGCTTCCCAACTAAAGAACACAAATTGCACTATTGTTGCATGTTAATATGTGTTAGTTATGCAGATCTACACTTTGTAGGGGGTTAATTGAAAATAATAGTGTCACCTGTAATGATATTTGGTAATGATTGTATGCACTGAACTGGTGAGTAGAATTCTTGCATTAGCTGTGGATGCTCTTTAGAAACCACTGACCTCAAAGAATGAGGCTAGAGCACCTTCATTTAAGCAATAAGCTTTGGATAAATTATTTGATGCCTTCTTACTTGGGTTATATTCTGATTGTAAAGAAAGAGACAGAAGGACAGGAAGCTGTTTTGTGGCATTTAGTGTGTCTGTGTCTACTCCTGTGCACTTGAAGATCAAAATACTTATGTATGTTTTTCTTTTTCTCTGTTGCTCAAAATATCATCCATGCATTACCCGAATCTTTTCTCTTCTTGCTTTACCCATTTCTAGAACTGGTACAGTATCTCACAAAAGTGAGCACACTCCTTACATTTTAGCAACCATTTTTATCACAGTGCTAGACAATATTAAATAGATTACACTTAGATATATTTCAGCCTTCTTGGTAAGGTCTATTCATTGGCACTGGATTGGAGGCTCAGCCAATTGTCGTACCTTGGATTTAGGAGGAGAAGTGTGGTTTTCAGCTTAGTCCTTGAGGGTACATGGTAGTTTGCCTAACCAATCTAAATGTGTTTTGTGGGACATTCGAAGGTCTTCAACTGTGTCCCTCGGTAAATTCTGTGAGGAGTACGGTGTATCGGACCGCGTGATTGTGACAGTCCACTGCCATTTGACCGGGTTGGTCCGCATTGCTGGCAATAAGTCAGACCCTCTTCCATTGAGGGTTGGACTTTGCTAGGGTTGTCCTTTGTTACTGATTCTGTTCAAAACTTTTATAGACTGATTTTTTTAGGCGCAGTCAGACCATTAAGGGGATCAATTTTGGTGGCTTCAGGATTTGGTTTGTGCTTTTTGCAGATGAAGCAGTTTTGCGGGCTTAATTGGGCAGCTTACACTGGATTGGTTCACAGCCCCAGTGTGAAATGACTAGGATGAGAATCAGCACTTTCAAGTTCAAGCATTCCATGTTTCCTGCCCTGAAAATGGTATAGTGTCATCTTCCGGTCGGGGATAAAATCCTGCCCCACAGGACTTCAAGTACCTTGGAATCTTGTTCATGAGTTAGGGAAGAATGGATCGGACTCTGCATCGGTCCTTCATGGGGAAGAGGGAGCTGAGACATGAAGCAAAGCTCTCAATTTACTAGTCAATCTACGTTCCTACCCTCATCTATGGTCATGAGCTTTGTTTAGTGACTGAAAGGACAGGATCGCGGGTACAGTACGGCTGAGGGGGGCTCTCCCTAAGCGAAAGGGAGGAACTCAAAGTAAACTCAAAGTAAAGCTGCTGCTTCTCTAATACCAAGCCACAGGAAATGGCTTTGGCATCTGGTCAGAATGACCCTCCCAGACACCTCAATTGGTAGGTGCTTAGTTCTGACCCGTAGGAAGCCTCCAAGAAGATCCAGGACACAATGCAAGTAACATATTGTGAGACAGAATCAGAGTCTAATCTCTTTATAAACTTTACTGACAACCAGAACACACTCACAACAGCATGTACAACACCGCTAATTTATATTATTGAAGTGTTTAAATTACTGGTCAGTCCAACTAGAATGTCACAAAATTGGTCAAAAATTTGAAAGGCATTGTTTTTTTAACATAAGAGTGTACTGTATGTTTTACTTGTGTTACCGGTTCGGTCACCGTTAAAGCACTAGCACCATTTTAAAAGTGCAGAGTGCTAGTGTTCGTTCAAATGCAAACAATACCTATCCCTACAGGGGAAGCTGTGGTTCATAGAACAAAATATGAATTCCGACACGTACAGTGACTTTGTGAAGCAGAGCATGATGCATTCCTTTGGGTAAGTTTTCCAACATGATGACGAGCCTACACGCACCTCCAAGATGATAAGTGCCTTGTTGAGAAAGCTGAAGGTGCAGGTGATGGAGTGGCCAATTATGTCTCCAGACCAAAAGTGGAGAATTGCAAGGTGTCTAACATCCACCAACTCCACCAGTGATGACATAATTAGGATTCCAGTAACAACCTTTGTAGCTCTGTTGTTCAAGAGGGTTCAGGCAGTGCGAAATAACAATTGTGCTCACACTATCATTCACACTTTGGACACTGTGGTCATGTTTACTGTGACGTGTATTAACTTGTGTTGCCAGACAATAATGGCTGTGTGTTGACTAAATTTCAGTGGATAATAAATCTGTACAGATATACAAGCTCTACATTGACTAATCTCAAGTATATTCAAGTTACTTTCTATCAAAAATATATAATAAAATAGTTGCTGATCTTGGGCAGTACGGTGGAAAAGGGGTTACTGCATGTGCCTCACAATACGAAGGTCCTGAGTCCGATCTTGGGCTCAGGATCTTTTTGTGTGGAGTTTGCATGTTCTCCCCGTGACTGCGTGGGTTCCCTCCGGGTACTCCAGCTTCCTCCCACCTCCAAAACACATGCACCTGGGGATAGGCTGATTGGCAACACTAAATTGGCCCTAGTGTGTGAATGTGAGTGTGAATGTTGTCTGTCTTGCTGTGTTGGCCCTGCGATGAAGTGGCGACTTGTCCAGGGTGTACCCCGCCTTCCGCCCGAATAGGCTCCAGCACCCCCCGCGACCCTAAAAGGGACAAGCGGCTGAAAATGGATGGATGGGTTGCTGATCTCGGTTGGGAAGGAGCACTTGCCCCGGAAGAGGGATGGATGGTTGGTGAACTGTGAGGGATGGACTCCCCTTTGGGAGCTTGGTCATTTTATAATTCTTTACAGGAGATTATCCAGGATATTAACCAAACATTAGGTAATGGTGACATTAAAGGGGAACTGCACTTATTTTGGAATTTTGCTTATCCACAATCCCTAGGTGAGACGAGCACACATACTGTATGTTTTTTTCTCTTTTTTGTGTATTCTAATCGCATGAAGAGTCCAACAAGAGGTGGCTAACAATGTAGCTAATGGAAGTTATATATTCCACTTATAAAGCCCCCTGAAAAAACATCCAAAAACCGCCAACAACACTCAATTTACATGTTGTGACCTGCATATTGACCAAGTATTAGCGACATTGTTTTCATGAGTTAACGCAGAGCTGGTGCATCGCCTCTGAGTTGGTAAAAGTTAGTGCTAGAATTTAAGTCATGCCTCTCACTTGTATGGTAGAAAGTTGTGGCCACAAACCAAGAAGTCCATATTATACCCAGAAGACGAGACAATACGCTTTTTTGCGTTCAGCATTTTTTACCTGAGGAGGATTATGATGATCATCTAATTGTTGAAATATTTCAACATCCAATCAATCAGCATCCAAATGAGAGGGGACATTGTACAGTAAGTGAATACCGTATTTTTCGGACTGTAAGTCGCTCCGGAGTATAAGTCGCACCGGCCGAAAATGCATAATAAAGAAGGAAAAAAACATATATAAGTCGTACTGGAGTATAAGTCGCATTTTTTGGGGAAATTTATTTGATAAAACCCAACACCAAGAATAGACATTTGAAAGGCAATTTAAAATAAATAAAGAATAGTGAACAACAGGCTGAAAAAGTGTACGTTAAATATGACGCATAAATAACCAACTGAGAACATGCCTGGTATGTTAACGTAACATATTATGGTAAGAGTCATTCAAATAACTACAACATATAGAACATGCTATACGTTTACCAAACAATCTGTCACTCATAATCGCTAAATCCGATGAAATCTTATACGTCTAGTCTCTTACGTGAATGAGCTAAATAATATTATTTGATATTTTACGGTAATGTGTTAATAATTTCACACATAAGTCGCTCCTGAGTATAAGTCGCACCCCTGGCCAAACTATGAAAAAAACTGCGACTTATAGTCCGAAAAATACGGTACTTTATTAGGTTCGTAGTATGTATTTCTTGTTCAGCACTTAGCAATACTGCTACTTGTTGGATCTGCTTATCACTCAGCTTCTAAAACTTGTAGTTTATCCTCCTTATACTCCGTCTCAAAAACACAAGGTTCTGGATATCCATGTGTCCCAAAGTAGTCGTTCTTGGCTTTCATGAAGTCTGCAATGATTAGTAGTAGTTGTTGTAGCAAATAGAGAACATTGTTATGTACGTGCTTGTTACTACACATTAATATAAAACGTTGATGGAGGTTTTTCAGATCCCCATTGCCAGTATGGTTAGCCACTTATTGTGCTAGCTTTTATTTATGATTTACCATGCATCAATTAAAGAAATACATATTGCATGTGTGCTTGTAAGGATTGTGAATGAAAGGTGCAATTCCAAAAAAAGTGCAGTTCCCCTTTAAAGACTTAAAATATGAATCATCCAGAACGAGAATCCAGACATTTGACCTGCAAACTCTTTCAAAAAGGAGCTCGATCTGATCTATACTTGCAAGTGGGTCACATCTTCCCATCTGTCCCCATGCAAACATCCACTCTCAGTTTGTCAATTACCAAGAGCTCAAATGCTCCAGGTCTTTGACATGGCTGAAAGCGTATTTGCTGAAGCCTGGAACCATTAAGATGACATTAGCAGCACTTAGTCTACCATGTTTTTCAAGCGGGTGGAGCGGAACCATCATGATATCCCAAACTTGGAAGGTAATGTGTCTGCTGGTGGTTGAGTGACAGCAGGAGGGTGAATGCTTAGGGACATTCTCACAACCAGGGTCTTCCTCATTATCCTATCTCCTCGCAGAGGCTATATTCTTCACCCTACTTTCACAGTCCAGAAGAGAGGTGTAACCTGATGGTAAATTAATGAAACATAGACATAAACCTCTAAGGTTTCTAAAGTGATCAATCATCATGAGCCAATTCAAATGCAACAGTGTTTTTGGATGTGGAATATGATGGATTAAACA
The DNA here is from genome assembly GCF_033978785.1 of Entelurus aequoreus. Lineage (NCBI taxonomy): Eukaryota > Metazoa > Chordata > Actinopteri > Syngnathiformes > Syngnathidae > Entelurus > Entelurus aequoreus. The sequence goes on from NC_084744.1 coordinate 46,213,289, forward strand.
TTCTTGAGGGAACAATACTGCCTGAAAAATATCTATATGTTCATGGGAACTTCACGCCATGGTGTGAGGTAAAGTCGAATCAAACAATTTTTTTTCATTCTCCTTAATCTCAATGTCAAACCAAACACGATTTGATTCATGGTCTCCTTAAAACTGGGATGGAAATAATAATCAATGACATAATAGATTGGTGCCAAATATAGTGCGGTACTTGAGGTTTTATTGATTCAGTCAATTAGCTTGTGGTCTGTAGAGGAATATTAACAATAATCAGAAACCTCAACTTCCAACTTCAACACACAACATTATTCTGACATGAGTTCAAAACAGAAAGAAATTCCCCTTTCAACAACTGTGCAAATTTTCTGCCAACTTCTTCAGATGTCTGAAGAAGTTGGATCAATCACACTTCTCTTGGGAACCATACTTTCTCACCTATGCATAAGGAATGTGAGCATTCCTATGGGACTTATGTTCTCAGTTGCGCAACAAATATCAACGCTCTCTTGCGAATTACGCTTCTGAAAATAGTCTGCATGCCAGCAGCGTTCAATGCTCCAAGGAACATTTACTACCACCTTGTGTCTTTTAGGCGATGAAGCTCCTTTAAAAATGTCTGGTCTGATCAATCAAAGTCCTTCAGGGAACTTCCTTTCCCTGATCATGCCGTGTGGAAAATATCAAAGTTCTTGTGGGAACTGTTTGGAGGTTTTTTTTCCCCTTTGTAAGTTGTATAGCTACAATATAGTGATATATTCTAAATGACTTTAGGCTTGAAGCAAAAAAGATCAAATTAATGAGAATACAGAAGGGTCAGGTGATCCTGCGCAAAGTGATGAGCCAATGAAATGTAAATGGTTAAATGTAGCCGCCCAAGACTTCAGCCACTGTTGGTCACACTCAGGCTAAAAATAAACAGTCGCTGGCAGTGGTGAAACCCTGCGGTTGTATACAACAGAGACCAGTCCTCCCCATGTATGAATTATTCCTGTTTTTATATTTAGAATGCACCCAGACAACAATGGATAATACATTGATTTCCCCCAGGGTTTGTTTGATATTGGATGGAAAGTTGTGCATTCCTTACAGTGTTGTGTCAACATATCAGCAGATACAGCTTAATTACAGAGTAACCATAATATACAGGTGAAACTCAAGAAATTTGAATATTGTGCGAAGGTTTGTTTATTTCAGCAATTCGATTTACAAGGTAAATCTAATACAAGACATAGGCTAATAACATGCAACTAGAGATATTGCAAGCCTTCTTTTGATATAATTTTGATGATTATGGCTTTGGGTACTCCGGCTTCCTCCCACCTCCAAAGACATGCACCTGGGGATAGGTTGATTGGCAACACTAAATGGTCCCTAGTGTGTGAATGTGAGTGTGAATGTTGTCTGTCTATCTGTGTTGGCCCTGCGATGAGGTGGTGACTTGTCCAGGGTGTACCCCGCCTGCCGCCCGAATGCAGCTGAGATAGGCTCCAGCGACCCCCCGCGACCCCAAAAGGGAAAAGCGGTAGAAAATGGATGGATGGATGGATGGATGGATGGATGGATGGATGGCTTGTAGCTTATGAAAACCTAAAATTGAAAATCTTAGAAAATGTGGGGTTTTAAAAACTGTAAGCCACGATCATCAAAATGATAAGAAATAAAGGCTTAACATATCTCAATAAGCATGTAATGAATTAAAAGCACATATTAGTTTCACATTTGAGGTTGAATTGCTCACATGAGTGAGCGTTTGCACGATTTTCCAATTTTTTTGTGTTTCACCTGCAGTCACTGACATTTTATTACAACAAAATATATTAGTTCCAGGATCTCTCATGGGAATCATTTTTAGTTGTTGGTATTTTGTTGTATTATTTTTGTTTCATTTACTGTTTGCCTCCTTTTTACCACTACTTCTGTCTGAGGGCTGGTTCCCTCACCTGTCCCTGATTGGCAATCAGGATACACCTGTTCTTGGTTGTCAATCAGGATGCTTTTTATGCCAGCCCTATCGTCCGTACCTGGCTGGATCATTATATGCTTTGTACTTCTATGCTGCAGAACGGTCCCTGTGCTTTTTGCTTAGTTTTCTTTCATGTTAATTAGTGTTCCATATGCTTGTGTGCGCCTTATGCCATATGGCTGTGCACTTCCCTGCTGCATTATTTTTGTTTTTGTCATTAAATGCATTTTTACCTGCTCTTCGCCTGCCGTCTCTGTATCGTGCGGCCCAGACCAATAACACTCACACCAAAATGTAACAATTAGCTTAAGTTATATCGTATGCCTACATCATATTTTAAGACACACGTCCACCATGATTACTTCACTTGTTTATGATCTGCTGCTTCTGACTAATTTTTATCTTGTTGAATTGTAAAAGTGTGAGTGCAAGTGTAAAGTGTAAAGTGTTATGTAACGATATTTCGTTCTTATCTGTGCTGTAAAGTTCAAATTTGAATGACAATTAAAAGGAAGTCTAAGTCTAAGTCTAAAGGTGATGTACTTTGATGTAACTATTAAACTAAAGGTGCTGAGTTCTTTGCTCTGTTCAATACTATGACTTTCCGGACCTGTTGAATGGTCCAAGTCTAAATTTATGAGCCGGTTTCCCATGCAGGGATTAAGCCTGAGTTCTAGACTAAACCACATTGTAAACCAAGATTACTGAAATGGCTTTGTCATGGAGTAAAATAGTCTCAGACTTGTCCGAGTTTTGGGTTGGAATTTGATGTCTTGAGTAGGGTTGCAAAATTCCAGGAATAATCAAAGTTGGAAACTTTCCATGGGAATTAACGGGAATTAACGGGAATTAATGGGAAATTAATGGGAATAAACATTGAATGCAACATGCTAGATCTTGCATCATGATTAGTAGCTAAAACAAACTGATTTAATGCAAATTCAGTTGAATTTCAACCCTGCACAGTGCATTCCTCCATCAGATGTGCAGTGCATTCTTCCATCACGTGCACAGATAATTCCCAGCATGCTAAACACTACAGCAGGGCTATTGAGGCCACACTAGTATTTGAGACCAAGGACTTCATCCAGTCAGGTAAGTTTTGATGATATTACTGGGGTAAATATATTTAATCTATGGTATTTAAATTGAATAGAGGTGTAATTGTTTGTTACTGTATGACTACTCCAACAGTCTTCCACTCAAGCTAGCTAGCTGTTCCTGTACTTGTTTAACGATTTTGGGGCCAATATCTCTAGCTAGCTACGTTTATGTACCACCACAGTCTCATAATGAACCGAAAATATTTCTCCGTTAGCCGTGATGCTAATTTTCTCTATTGTAGCTGAGATAGGCTCCAGCGCCCCCCGCGACCCCGAAGGGAATAAGCGGTAGAAAATGGATGGATGGATGGAAATCCCATTAATTAATGCTAACAACGTTAGCAATCCGAAATGACCTTTTATGTGATCTGTAAAGTTCAACTAGCAAATACTAAATCAAAACGTGTAGTTTCCTCTGCCTTCTATTCTGCCAGCCATTCTGTTGCCATACAAGAATGTAGGTTATATTTTGATTTAGCATGCTGATTGAGTGTTCATTTATTCATCTAGCCTATTTCTATTCATTTGTCCATCATTAAAATATTTTTAAAGACTACTCCAATTATTTAAATGACTATTTATATCTGTGTGTGGCATTGCATTAGTGTTTTACAAGCTTCTCATTTTATTCTACTTTGAATAATCAAAAAATGGTCAAAATTTCCAAACTTCCCGAGCTTAACTTCCCGTGGTAAATGTCCGGAAAGTTACCGGAAATTTACCGGAAACTTTCCACCCCTTTGCAACCCTCGTCTTGAGTAATCTCCAGTCTGAGGGACATATTATGAACGTCATTCCTCGGACGAGGACTACTTTTAGTGAACATGCTTTTAAAGTATTTGCACCCTCATCCTTGTGTAAACTACATGCCATTTTAAATTGGATTACCTGCCAAAATTGGGGCAGTCAAAAAACTACAATTACTGATTTACTAAAATGGCTGACATGTATTAAAATACTTTAAGATTTGTCAAAGTCTTGAGTTAAATAGTCTAATTTATTTATGAAAGGCTATAGCTAATTCAGGTCTAAATCAGGACTTACATTAAACACGTCCTGATGCAGGTTAAGCTTAAGAGTAAAGGCTGTATTAATCACAGTACATGGTGAATAAGGCTGCATATGACAACTGACACAAGCGCTTTCCATGTCGTCCTCGCCAGTTCCAGGTTCTTTATGGCTGTCAAAGTGTTCCAACTTGTCAGATTACCTCCTCAAAGCAAGAAAGCGGCAGACCAGACGATGATGTAAATATACGCACACCCGGAAGTGATCACGGCGCTGTTTTAAATAGTGTGTATGCGTTAGCATTTATAATAATAATAACACTAATACTTAGTCAATATTCAAATCATGAAATGTAAAATGAGTATTGTTGGCGCTTTTTGAATGGTTATTTATTTGGATATTTTTTAATTATTATTATTTGAAACTCGATTTTGCATGTCACTATAAAGTTATATAAGCCTTGCTTGTTCAATATTCAATGCAAAACTTGTTTGGGCCCCTATTAAAAGGTTAATTTGTTCAACCTTGGCCCTCGGCTTTGTTCAGTTTTAAATTTTGGCCCACTCTGTATTTGAGTTTGACACCCCTGATGTAGACACTTACATCAATCATGCAATGTATTTATTTATTTAACAAGCTCTTTTACCTTAAGTGTTATACTGTTAGTGATCAAATCAATGCATATGTCAGTACAAAAATGAGTGAGGGGACTCTGCCTGGTGAGCCCGATGGCAAATTGCACTCCAAAATACAACATGAAAAACTGATACCAAATTTTGTGCAAATAAATTACATGCAGTCAAGTAAAATGTTTAAACCTAGATTAAATTCTGACAATAAAACCGTATTTGTGTCCAAAAATGTGAGTATTAAGTACATTTTGTTTATGCAAGCGAGTAATACCTGTGATTAATAATTCATGATTAATCCAAATTCCAAAATGTGATTTATCTGATTTAAAATAATGTTTAATTTGACAGCTTTATCTGTAATATAAAGACATATATTAGGATTTGACACACGGTATAATAGTGTGATTAATTCTAAAGGGAAACAGTTTTCAGGGAAATTATCTAATCTCATGACCAAACACAATATGAAAAGGCTAAATATCTTACTATGTACAAGGCACAAACAAGGATAGGACACAAGGAGAAATGTCACCTAAGTAATGGCTCCTCATGCTTACCTCAAAATCATATTCCCATTTGCCAACAAACTGGGTGAAAGATGAGAACACAGCTGCTCAAGTGAACTGTGCAACCCAAGCGGCTGCTTTATAAAATGACAAACAGCGCCATCTGGTGTTATTTCTCATTGAGATGGAACTATCCTGAGAAAACATTTTTACCCTCCCCATCAGAATCAGAAGCAGAAATACTTTAATAATCCCCAATGGAAAATTAACATGACAATGAAGGAAAGCGATCCACCTTCTTACCTCGGCGTCATACTCAAACATCTGATTGCCCTTCATGTGGTGACACTTGAGCATGATGACAGGCCCGTTGAGGCGGGAAACGTCCAAACAGAGGTCGTCTGTTCGGATTTCTTTGTCTGCCGTGTAAGAGAACACCTAAAATCAAGATGTTGCATTAATGTATGAGGAATAACAACATATTAATCACTTTATATTTAAAATGTTTAAATTATTAGGTTTTTCAGCAGACGTTTAGTTTATTAGTTTATTATTTCTTCGGTCAGTGGTCAACAAAATAAACAATCAGTTTTACATAAACAAACAGTTGTACATTCATAAATTGAAAATGTTGCAGACCGAAAGGGTTTAGGCTGAAGTTGAACACTTATTGCGCCTAACCCTATAAACAATGTCAAATACAAGATGAGCTTCCAAAAATTATGAAATTTCCTTTGCACAACATATTATAAATACACCTTGTACACAACATAAACACTGTTTAATTATATACACAGTAAATGCATGTGAAATATCCTTGTACACGTGTTAGTTAAACCTTTGTACCAATTATATACTATATACAAACAATTATACTTCCATTTATTTATATGCCACATTTACTTTTTAATTAACATTGATCATAGTATTAACTACTGTGTTGATTCAAGAGTGATATATTTTTTCAAGACATTGGTCTTAAATAGGGATGTCCGATATTGGCTTTTTTGCCGATATCCGATATTCCGATATTGTCCAACTCTTAATTACAGATACCGGTATCAACTGATACCGATATATACAGTCGTGGAATTAACACAATATTATGCCTAATGAAAATGAGTAAAATTAACTGATAAAGGTTAGTACTATTAGTGGACCAGCAGCACGCACAATCATGTGTGCTTACGGACTGTATCCCTTGCAGACTGTATTGATATATAATGTAGGAACCAGAATATTAATAACAGAAAGAAACAACCCTTTTGTGTGAATGAGTGTGAATGAGTGTAAATGGGGGAGGGAGGTTTTTTGGGTTGGTGCACTAATTGTAAGTGTATCTTGTGTTTTTTATGTTGATTTAATAAAAAATAAAAAAATAAAAAAAAATAAAAAAACCATACCGATAATTTCCAATATTACATTTTAAAGCATTTATCGGCAGGCCGATATTATCGGACATCTCTAGTCTTAAAGTGTTTTTTAAATGTGTGAATGGAACTGGAACATTTTAAAGAATCATCCAAGCTTTTCCACAGATGAACCCCCCTGACAGAAACACATCTACTTCTTAAGCTTGTTCTTATGTTTGTTTTCTGAAAGACAGCTGAACCTCTGAGGTCAAAGGGACTCTCTCTAGGTTTGAACCTCTCCTGTAGACACAGAGGCAGCATGTGGTTATGAGCTTTATATGTCACAATAGCAGTGTTGAGGTCAACAAGATAGTGCAGTTTTAATGTTTTTAATTTAATAAACAGAGCATTGGTATGGTCATGATAATCCGCATAATTTACAATTATAATCGCTTTCTTTTGAAGTAAGAACATAGAGTTGATGTTTGATTTGTAATTGTTACCCCGACAATAATTAAGATATGGGAGTACGAAAGAATTATATAACATGTTAAGAGCCTTTTGATTTACAGAGTTTTTAATTGTATGTAACATAGCAATAATTTTTGCCATCTTTGTCTTGAGTATATTTATGTACAGTTTCCAATTTAATTTATCATCTGTATAGATTCCCAAAAATGTTGTTGAATACCCCCTTTCTATCTCCATATCATCAATTCTTATATGACACTGTATGTTATTTTTCCTATTTCCAAAAATTATATATATTGTTTTATTTAGGTTGATTGATAGTTTATTGGCATCAAACCATTGCTTCAGTATGTGGAGTTCACTCTCTACAGTTTCTAGGAGCTGGCCAAGGTCTTGCCCAGAACAGTACAGGCTTGTATCATCAGCAAAAAGAATACAGTTTAGTTTTTTAAAGATTTTACAGATATCATTAATATAAAATAAAAAAAATGTTGGTCCCAGTACAGAACCTTGGGGTACTCCATGTGCTATAATCTTTTTATCTGAATCTACATTGTTCATATGCACATACTGTTCTCTGCCACCAAGATAACTTTTCAACCAATCATGAGCAAGACCTCTGACACCATACCTCTGCATTTTGTTTGAACGTTGACGTTTGAACTGACATTTAAGAATGCAAATATCATTTAATATTAAATGCATGCATTTTTATTCCCACCTGGTTTCCACCCATGCCGTGGCAGTTGAAAAAGCCAACTTTCTCATTCTCCTTTCGTCCCATGTTGTCAACACATTGGTTGGTCTCAACGTTCCTGATCTGCCAATATGGAAAACATTCATAAGTTTAATCAATTAAAGGGCAATACTATAAACACAACAATTACACAATATTGCAGGAATTATTTTTATAAGAGTAACACTCATTCAAATTGATAATATAACAGTATAATATAAATATATTTCATTTTATTTAATTAATAATGTGTATTGTGGTTAGAGCGTCCACCCCGAGATCGGTAGGTTGTGAGTTCAAACCTCGGCCGAGTCATACCAAAGACTATAAAAATGGGACCCATTACTTCCCTGCTTGACACTCAGCATCAAGGGTTGGAATTGGGGGTTAAATCAGCAAAAATGACATCGCAAACTGATAACATACATAACATCAATTTATATGACCCAGTGTAAACAACCTTTACCGTTATGGTGCAAATCAATATTATAACCAATACACACCCTGTTCACTAAACTTTGTGGACATTATAGAAATTTTCACACACCATCTATCCATCCATCCATCCATCTTCTTCCGCTTAACCGAGGTCGGGTTGCGGGGGCAGCAGCCTAAGCAGGGAAGCCCAGACTTCCCTCTCCCCAGCCATTTCGTCCAGCTCCTCCCGGGGGATCCCGAGGCGTACCCAGGCCAGCCGGGAGACATAGTCTTCCCAACGTGTCCTGGGTCTTCCCTGTGGCCTCCTACCGGTCAGACGTGCCCGAAACACCTCCCTAGGGAGGCGTTCGGGTGGCATCCTGACCAGATGCTGAACCACCTCATCTGGCTCCTCTCCATGTGGAGGAGCAGCGGCTTTACTCTGAGTTCCTCCCGGATGACAGAGCTTCTCACCCTATCTCTAAAGGAGAGCCCCGCCACCCAGCAGAGGAAACTCATTTCGGCCGCTTGTACCCGTGATCTTGTCCTTTTGGTCATAACCCAAAGCTCATGACGATAGGTGAGGATGGGAACGTAGATCGACCGGTAAATTGAGAGCTTTGCCTTCCGGCTCAGCTCTTTCTTCACCACAACGGATCGATACAGCATCCGCATTACTGAAGACGCCGCACCGATCTGCCTGTCGATCTCACGATCCACTCTTCCCTTACTCGTGAACAAGACTCCGAGGTACTTGAACTCCTCCCCTTGGGGCAAGATCTCCTCCCCAACCCGGAGATGGCACTCCACCCTTTTCCGGGCGAGAACCATGGACTCAGACTTAGAGGTGCTGATTCCCATCCCAGTTGCTTCACACTCTGCTGCGAACCGATCCAGTGAGAACTGAAGATCCTGGCCAGATGAAGCCAGCAGGACCACATCACCTGCAAAAAGCAGAGACCTAATCCTGCAGCCACCAAACCAGATACCCTCAACGCCCTGACTGCGCCTAGAAATTCTGTTCATAAAAGTTATGAACAGAATCGGTGACAAAGGGCAGCCTTGTCGGAGTCCAACCTTCACTGGAAACGGGTCCGACTTACTGCCGGCAATGCGGACCAAGCTCTGACACTGAAAGTACAGGGAGTGGACACACCATACACAATTTAAAATTACACAATTTTAAATCCACTGCAAAGCATGATGGGTAATATGCAAAACTGTCTCTCTCCACAGCGTGCCATGTTTGAGGTATTTTAGATCGTTTATATTCATGTTTGATTACAAACACGACTTTAAGGAGGTCGTCATAGAAGTAAAAAAAGAAGGAATCAAATTTTCATATACTCTTAAAGGCCTACTGAAATGAAATGTTTTTATTTAAACGGGGATAGCAGATCTATTCTATGTGTCATACTTGATCATTTCGCGATATTGCCATATTTTTGCTGAAAGGATTTAGTATAGAACAACGACGATAAAGATCGCAACTTTTGGTATCTGATAAAAAAAGGCTTGCCCCTACCGGAAGTAGCATGACGTAGTCAATTGAACATATACGCAAAGTTCCCTATTGTTTACAATGATGGCCGCATGAAGTGAGAGAGATTCGGACCGAGAAAGCGACGATTTCCCCATTAATTTGAGCGAGGATGAAATATTTTTAAATGAGGAAAGTGCAAGTGAAGGACTAGTGGGGAGTGGAAGATGCTGTGAGAGCCGGGGTTGACCTGATATTCAGCTGGAAATGACTACAACAGTAAATAAACACAAGACATATATACCGTATTTCCTTGAATTGGCGCAGGGAATATAGTATTCGCACGTCTAGAATTACTGCCGGGTCAAACTCGTTTCTCAAATAATTAACGCATGCTTGGCCTTATCGCCGGTTTATTATTGAAGCCGGATCAAATTCGTTTCGCAAAATATTAATTTTATTATCGCATGTCTATAATTTTCACCGGGTCAAACTCGTTTCGCAAAATATTTAGCATATGTCTAGAACTTCCACCGGGTCAAATTCGTTACGTCACGAGTGACGCATCTGTCCTCATTTTCAAAATGGAGGAAGCTGCTTTCAGTAGTTTACAATCGCACAAAGGAAAAAAGATAAAGAGCTTTTCAGTAGGATTTAAGGTCCAAGCTATTGAATACCGGTACAGTATGCTAAAGAGAACAGTAAGCAGCTATGTTTTATTAATATACCGTAGCTGCGTGTGTGAAATACTGTATAAGTCATTAAATGACTCCCGCCTCCTGGTGGTAGAGGGCGCTGCCGCGCTAGTGATCCTTCTTGCGACTTCCGGTACTGCAGAAGAAGTGAACACACGCAGCAAGAGATTTTTTTTCTTCCTTCTAACATGGAGGATTACATACCGGTATCTAAAATAAAACAGTTTTCTAAACTGGACTTTCAATGGAAGCAGGAGGTAATAATTAAAGGAATATCTCCATCGAGACTTTTAAAACGGAAAAAAGAAAATAATGAAGACTTCTATAAACAAGTTATCGATGCTTTTGGTCAGAAGGAGCTGCAAATGGACTCCATTTATAAGTACAGGTAAGACCATAATAACGTTAATTTTAATTAAATGTGCTTTTCATGATGGTATGCTTACATCACACTCAAAGCGCACGCCTAAATTTTATGGATTCCTTTTGGTAAACGCCGGAGTGAGAAGAGGTTTTAAAATAATTACTGCATGCACGGCCATCCCGCCGGTTTCCGGTAAACGCAGGAGTGACAGGAGGTTTTAAATTAATTAACGCCCCTGCGGCTATTCAAGGAAATACGGTATACTCTATTAGCCACAACACAACCAGGCTTGTATTTAATATGCCACAAATTAATCCCGCATAAAAACACCTAGGTGTTTGTTATGCTAGCTCATAGCTACTTGCTCGAGCTAGTTATAGCTCGAGCGGGTAATATGGACGGGATCCTGTATATATAACCCGCCAATACAATTCAAACACCTGCACAACACACACACTCACTCAGCCCAAACAACCGTTCACCTAACCCAAGGTTCATAAAGCTTATATATTTAATCAAAGTTACGTACATGACACGCACGTACTGGCAAGCAATCAAATGTTTGGAAGCGCGCGGGTGGGACCTGATATTCAGCTGGGAATGACTACAACAGTAAATAAACACAAGACATATATATATACTCTATTAGCCACAACACAACCAGGCTTATATTTAATATGCCACAAATTAATCCCGCATAAAAACACCTAGGTGTTTGTTATGCTAGCTCCTAGCTACTAGCTACTAGCTCAAGCTAGTTATAGCTCGAGCGGGTAATATGGACGGGATCCCGTATATATAACCCGCCAATACAATTCAAACACCTGCATAACACACACACTCACTCAGCCCAAACAACCGTTCACCTAACCCAAGGTTCATAAAGCTTATATATTTAATCAAAGTTACGTACATGACACGCACGTACGGGCAAGCAATCAAATGTTTGGAAGCGTGCGGGTGGGACCTGATATTCAGCTGGGAATGACTACAACAATAAATAAACACAAGACATATATATACTCTATTAGCCACAACACAACCAGGCTTATATTTAATATGCCACAAATTAATCCTAATGCTAGCTCCTAGCTCCTAGCTACTAGCTCGAGCTAGTTATAGCAAGCGATCAAATGTTTGGAAGCGCAGCTGTGTACTCACGTTATCGCAACTGTGTATCCAAATCAAAGTCCTCCTGGTAAGAGTCTCTGTTGTCCGAGTTCTTCCATCTTGACTGCATCTTTCGGGAATGTAAACAAAGAAGCGCCGGCTGTGTACGTGTTGTTGCTGACTTCCCTCGCAAAATAGACACTTCGCACCGACAACTTTCTTCTTTACTTGCTCAGCTTCTTTCTCCATAATGCAATGAACAAATTGCAACAGATTCACCAACACAGATGTCCAGAATACTGTGGAATAATGAGATGAAAACAGAGCTATTTCGTATTGACTTCAATGGTGTCCGAATACTTCCGTTTCAATGATTGACGTCACGCGCATACGTCAACCCTCAGAGGCGTTTCGAACCGGAAGTTTAGCGGGAAATTTAAAATTGCACTTTATAAGTTAACCCGGCCGTATTGGCATGTGTTGCAATGTTAAGATTTCATCATTGATATATAAACTATCAGACTGCGTGGTCGGTAGTAGTGGCTTTCAGTAGGCCTTTAATATTCAATGTTTTATCGTATATACTTCATATTGTAGTGTCGTCAGGGTCTGATGTGGGGTTTGATAATAATTGTTAATAACCCTCACCCTCACCTTCCAGAGGGTGATGGGTCAAATGCAGAGGATAATCTCAACACACCCAGTGTGTGTGTGACAATCATTGGTACTTTAACTTTTTTTTTTTACTTTATTCTTATATATTTGCCACAGTCACTGCTCAGACAAGTTGAGAACAACAACTAATACAATCTAAGAAAAAATAATTACACCAATAAAAATTGAGGAGGATTAAAGGGCTCATTTCTGAAGCTGACATTTACTTTTGTCATGTCAAAATCATTAAACTGAATTAAAAAACTCAAACTCAAAAGTTTCAACATTTTTCATCACTCCTGCAAGGATCAATGTTGTGCAACCTTTTAGGTTGAAGACAGTCAATTGACATCAATTTGGTCTATTTTCAGAACTATTTTTCCCATAAGGCAATGAAAAACTTGTATCAAAAAACATGTACTACCTGTACAGGAAACGATTTGAAGGGGGCCTATGATAAATGTTGTCTTTTCTGACTTATGAATGTTGTTACAAAGTTGGATAGTCGTGTTAAACAACGCCAAAGCGTCGAATCACGAGGTTCATGCATTTTGGCATGAGCTTGCACGCCGTTTTGGATGCCTCGATGGCTACGTTGTGATGTCACAGCAAGGTGGACATACTTATTTCGACATTTAGTCAAGCTCTCAGCCAGGAGGAGGAGCTCCTCCTGTTCTGGTTCCGGCATTGAGGAAACACAAAACAATTAGAATAAACATAATATTTTCAACTAATCTTAGCATTTGCATAATAACATTGTTGTGTAACATAAATGCTTCTAAAAACAGCTTTTTTTATGCAGAGTCTAAATCAACTGGGGAGTGTGCAGGTGTACCTAGTATTGTGACCGTGTAATTTACATAATCTTTATGAAGTTTATTTTTGACTGTGTCTGGGGAAAAATAGCAAAGGCGACTTCCAGATATATGTTTGAACAATGTACATTTTCCAAAAGATAAATTATGATACTTTTAGAGAGTGTGGGGTGTGGTTTCATTTGCAATCTAGGAACACCTTCAGAATCGAACATCTTGCAGACAAACTCCCAACACTGGTAATTTATGCAAAATTTACACCAAAGCATATCCAATACCTATTAACTAGACCACAAGGAAATGTTTAAAATTTAGATTAAAATCATAGGTCCCCTTGAAATATTATTTATAAAAGTGACAAAATAAGTAGGCAATATACAATGTATTGATTTTTCAGAAAAGTCAAACACTATTTCAGCACTCTCTCAAGTAAGGAGTAATAAGGTTCTGTTGCATTGCACATTGTAACATCAACTGCACAACAAGTGTAAAAAGAAGTTAACCACTAATGCAGGGGTGTTCAAACGCTTTGACTTGGGCTAAAAAAGGCAGACTGCATGTAAAGTAATAATATATACATACATATACACACACATATATAGCCTATACATATGTGTGCATGTAAATTATAGTATATTAATATAATATTTACATATATCATTGTAATATATATATGCATATATATATATATACATACATACTAATATATATATATATATATATATATATATATATATATATATATATATATATATATATATATATATATATATATATATATATATATATATATATATATATATATATATATATATATATATATATATATATATATATATGTATATACATGTATATATACAGTATATATATATATTTAATATACTGTATATATATATGTGTGTGTATATATATATATATATATATATATATATATATATATATATATATATATATATATATATATATAATAAATATATATATATATATATATATATATATATATATATATATATATATATATATATATATATGTATTGTATATACATACTGTGTGTCATGTATTTGTATAAAGCATCAAAATTCATTTGATATCTGAATTACTACACTAACTTAAGTTGTAGTTACAATTTTAAGGTAAAACCTCTGTTTTTTAACATGGCGCATACTAACAATGATGCTTGGCGGTGGATTTAAATAGGTGTAATTTTAAATTATGTATGGTGTGTAGACATAGTTATTAATTTCCACAAAGTTTACTGGGGAGACTAAACAGCAACACATAACTTTAACATGTATTATCAAACCCACATATCAGACCCTGACAACTACTACAATATGAAGTATATACGATAAAACATTGAATATTAAGAGTATATGAAAATTTGATTCCAACTTTTTTTACTTCTGTGACGACCTCCCTAAAGTTGTGTTTGTAATCAAACATAAATATAAGTTATCTAAAATGCATTAAACATGGCAAAATGTGGAGAGAGAGTTTTGCACATTACCCATCATGCTTTGCAGTGGATTTAAAATTGTGTTATTTTAAATTGTGTAAGGTGTGTATACATTTCTATAATGTTTACATGTTCAGTGGCCTAGTGGTTAGTGTGTCCGCCCTGAGATCGGTAGGTTGTGAGTTCAAACCCCAGGCGAGTCATACCAAAGACTATAAAAATGGGACCCATTACCTCCCTGCTTGGCACTCAGCATCAAGGGTTGGAATTGGGGGTTAAATCACCAAAAATTATTCCCGGGCGCGGCCACCGCTGCTGCCCACTGCTCCCTTCACCTCCCAGGGGGGGAACAAGGGGATGGGTACTTTAACTTTAGTGAGCAGTGTGTGTAAAATGTGCGACTATGTGTGTTGACTTTCTGCATTGGTTATAATATGCACTTGGTCATATAAATTGACGTTATGTATGTTATCAGTTTACAATGTAAACCTCATAGTCATTGACTAAAATCACATACTTCGTCACAAACTAGGGTAAATTATTAAAATGTTACCTTGACACATCCGAAGGGCTCGCCTTATTATTTAATAACTTGTAATGTCTCGTTGGCAAGACTGACGACGCCAGTGGGCCGCACTTGGCCCACGGGCTGTAGTTTGGACACTGCTGCAGTAACGTACCGTAAATTTCGTAGATTTTGGTTTAAGCGTTAGATACCTTTTTACCCGCACACTGCCTACCGCTGTCATCTGCATATTGTGATCACGACGAACATCTACAAAGCAATTAGCTACTTGCTGCCACCTACTGATATGTAAGAGTATTACACGGTTACTCTGCCGAGCTCTAGACAGCACAGACACTCAACAACTGTACATTATTTGGGGATTATAATTACTGGTTTGCAAAAAATATTTTTAACCCAATTAGGTGAAATTACATAATCTCCCACAGCACACCAGACTGTATCTCACGGCACACTAGTGTGCCACGGCACAGTGGTTGAAAAACACTGCCGTAGACATATAGACAATACAGAGTAGCATCTTTGCTGCAGTAAACATGTGCTCGG
This sequence comes from Entelurus aequoreus, assembly GCF_033978785.1. Lineage (NCBI taxonomy): Eukaryota > Metazoa > Chordata > Actinopteri > Syngnathiformes > Syngnathidae > Entelurus > Entelurus aequoreus. The sequence goes on from NC_084744.1 coordinate 46,229,124, forward strand.
AGCAATGTCTGCTGCACCAACATCCCACTGTTTGTTTATCATACACGTACAACCCTAACACAAGAGGATGGTGGAGCTCATCTGGTTCTCAAAGCTCCTCCTAAGATGCTGTTTTTTTTCCCAAAGCAATAAAGTTCTCAGACTACACAAGCCTGAAGCAAAAAGACGTTTGATTCCGAGCAGTGAGGCACTTGTATCTGCTGGCACATGAGAGATCGAAGGACAAAAAAAGCTCATACTTCACCGAGCGAGTAATATCTTCTCGGGATCTGGGAGTCTGGGTAGATGTTCTCCAGGTACCAGGAGAACGGTTTGCACTTCAAGGCTTCACGAAGGGCTTTTCGGGAAGAGACGTCACCGTAGTTCACACGCATCACTCCTGCAGGCCAAGTTTATACATCATTAGTCAGTACTTTCCAGAGGTGGGACCAAGTCATTGTTTTGCAAGTCACAAGTAAGTCTCAAGTCTTTGCCCTCAAGTCTCGAGTCAAGTCCCGAGTCAAGACAGGCAAGTCCCAAGTCAAGTCCAAAGTCAAGACTGGAAAGTCTCAAGTCAAGTCCCAAGTCCGGCATTTTAAGTTTCGAGTCCTTTCAAGTCTTTTTAACCACAGACTAATATATTTACACAGATTGTGTATGCTTTTAAAACGCTGTATTTATTTATTAAAACAAGTGCATTTAAAATTGCAGGGACTGTATATCCATTGCAGACTGTATTGATATATATTGATATATAATGTAGGAACCAAAAATATTAATAACAGAAAGAAACAACCCCATTTGTGCGAATGAGTGTGAATGAGTGTAAATGGGGGAGGGCGGTTTTTTGGTTTGGTGCACTAATTGTAAGTGTATCTTGTGTTTTTTATGTTGATTTAATTTTTAAAAAAAATAGTAATAATAATTTTTTGTATTTTTTTATTTCTTGTGCGGCCCGGTACCAATCGATCCACGGACCGGTACCGGACCGCGGCCCGGTGGTTGGGGACCACTGTGTTAAAGTATTTGGCAGAGGCTTTTATCCAAAGCGACATACATAAAAAATACATACAAAACAATCACTGTAAACATGATCATTTAAGGGAAGAATGTAATACAAAATATCAATACAAAGTGTCAAGACAGAATAAACTCTCTGCTGCTGCAGCAACAGAGATACAGTCTATAGGTCCCTAAGATATATAGATATCTATACGTTGTTTATGTAGAATATACGCATATTTATATAACCTAATCATATTGTTTCTTGAATTTAAAAATAGATGACCGTTTTTCCCGCATCTCTGGGATTATCCCAGTTTTGATCTCGGACGTCTGGTCATTTATAGCATATAAGAATATTTTATTACTGTTAAACAAACTATTAATAATAAAACACGCCAAAACATGTGTCCTTTATCATAGCTACACGTATGACAAAAAAGCGCGTGAAAATGAGTGGTATTCAGTGAGGTAAAATGAATTAAATGCGCTGACAGTTCATTGCTCCTGCCAAATGAATTGCACTGAGTGGAGCGGATCACCACTCCAAGATGGCGGCCCGCGTCTCGTCTGCGCCAGTAGGCAGTAGCGCTCCATGCTGCGTCTACTTATAAGATGTCTATGGTTATAGTGTTAGCAGTGAGTTTACAGCCTCACTGATTTAACAACACAGCAAATAAAAGTCACGTTACTTAGCCAATAAACGTTAGCTTACATTCAAAACTTACCGTTCTGTTTGCAACTTCAAATGTCGAACGAAGTTGGAAGTTGTTGCAATTCGTTTTTTGTTGACCAAGTCGTAGTTTTAATACCCGAACGAAACTATCTTTGACGTAATTTTTCCTCACTGGCGCGTTGTTTGAGAGCTATTCTTTGTTGGTTGTTCTGCAATTTGATTGGATGAATGCCGTGGGATGAAAACAATGTGGATCTAATTTGATTGGCTGTTGTACTGACAGACACACACGCTGAGAGAGCGCACACTCCCTGACAGACACACACACCGACACACGTACACTTTGGAAGATACGGAGCGCTCCCGAATAACTTTTTAATCGTTGGGTTTTGGGGAAAGTAGCAAGTCATGTCAAGTCAAAAGGCTCAAGTCCAAGTGAAGTCACAAGTCATTGATGTTAAAGTCCAAGTCGAGTTGCAAGTCTCTTTACATTTTGTCAAGTCGAGTCTAAAGTCATCAAATTCATGACTCGAGTCTGACTCGAGTCCAAGTCATGTGACTCGAGTCCACACCTCTGGTACTTTCCCACACTTGACATGAAAATTCACATTTATTTAAAAAAAAATATATAAAGGCTGCAGTGCTCAGTAACAATATGAATCCAACAAAGGAACTAAAATACTAGAATCTGCCGTTCAGTTGAACACACCCACAATAATAATTATTGTAATAACTAAATACATTTCTGGCAGTGGCAGTCAGGCATTTTTAAAAGGTAGAATTTAAGATATACACTATATTGCCAAAAGTATTTGGCCACCTGCCTTGACTCAAATATGAACTTGAAGTGCCATCCCATTCCTAACCCATAGGGTTCAATATGATGTCGGTCCACCTAAGGGGCCAAGCCCAACTCCTGAAAAACAACCCCACACCATAATTCCTCCTCCACCAAATTTCACACTCAGCACACTGCAGTCCGAAATGTAGCGTTCTCCTGGCAACCTCCAAACCCAGACTCGTCCATCAGATTGCCAGATGGAAAAGCGTGATTCATCACTCCAGAGAAGGTGTCTCCACTGCTCTAGAGTCCAGTGGCGATGTGCTTTACACCAGTGGTCCCCAACCACCGGGCCGCGGACCGATTGGTACCGGGCCGCACAAGAATTAAAAAAAAATAAAAATATATATATTTTTTTTAAATGAAATCAACATAAAAAACACAATATTTACATTGTATATCAATATATATCAATACAGTCTGCAGGGATACAGTCCGTAAGCACACATGATTGTATTTATTTATGTAAAAAAAAAAAAAAAAAATGTTTTGTTTTTTTTAAATAGCCCCACCCCACACACCGGTCCGTGGGACACATTTTCAAGCGTTGACCGGTCCGCAGCTACAAAAAGGTTGGGGACCACTGCTTTACACCACTGCACCCCACGCTTTGCATTGGTCTTGGTGATGTATGTATGGCTTAGATACAGCTGCTCGGCCATGGAAACCCATTGCATGAAGCTGTCTGTTTACTGTACGTGGGCTAATTGGAAGGTCACATGAAGTTTGGAGCTCTGTAGCAACTGACTGCAGAAAGTCTTTGCACTATGTGCTTCAGCATCCACTGACCTCTCTCTGTCAGTTTACGTGGCCTACCACTTGGTGGCTGAGTTGCTGTTGTTCCCAAACTCTTCCATTTTCTTATAATAAAGCCGACAGTTGACTTTGGAATATTTAGGAGCGAGGAAATTTCGCAAAAGGATTTGTTGCACAGGTGGCATCCTATGACCTTTGTTAATATTAATTTGAGTTTTCTTCAACATGCATTGTTTTATCCTTCTTTATCTCCTCATGCGCTGTCGTCAGAGCAATGCTGAAAGTAGCTGCTGCTGTGAGGGACACGCTGAAGTAGCTGCTGTCAAACATCTCCATTTTTCTGCTGTTAGCAGTCTTTGTCACCGTAACTGTTCTTTTTCCATCTCTTCATTTCTCTGCAACACCTTTTAGTTTTTACTTGGATTGTCTTATTTTTGTTTTTCCTGTACTGATTCTTTCTGCCCCGTATCATGGACTGATCACCATTAAATATGATTGAACGAGGAAGGGCTACAACATGCGTGGGTGGGCTTCTGCTGCCTCTCATTGGGCCATTTTGCCAATCAATCATCTCCTTTTCTGTCGCTGTTGTGTGTTGAGCTATGGTGTCGGGAGAGGGAGTTGGAGCGAGCTGCAAATGACCGAAGATTGTTTATTGAGAGAGGATGCTCTAGTACAGTGTTTTTCAACCTTTTTGGAGCCGAGGCACATTTTTTTCATTGAAAAAATGCAGAGGCACACCACCAGTAGAAAACATAAACAAATTAAACTCAGTAGTAGATGTTGACAGTAAAAAGTTGTTCTGGCAATTGTAGGATATGACTTTAAACCATAACCATCACTATATCACTTGTCTCAAAGTACTGTCACGACCTGTCACATCACGCTGTGACTTATTTTGAGTTTGTTGGTGTTTTTCTGTGTGTAGTGTCTTGCGCTCCTATTTTAGTGGCTTTTCCTGTTTTGTTGGTATTTTCCTGTAGCAGTTTCATGTCTTCCTTGAGCGCTATTCCCCGCACCTGCTTTGTTTTTAGCAATCAAGACTATTTAAGTTGTGCAGACACTATCCTTCTTTATAGGGACGTTGATTGTCATGTCATGTTCACATGTGCCACACGCTGTAAGTCTATGCTGTTGTCAAGCATTCTATTTTTGTTTACTTTGCAGCAAGTTCAGTTTTAGTTTTGTTTTCCATTGCCATCCCTAAGCTTCATTGCCTTTTCTTAGGGGTATTAACCTTTTGTTTATTTTTGGTTTAAGCAATAGATATGTTTACAAAGCAATTAGCTACCTGCGGCCACCTACTGATATGGAAGAGTATTACACGGTTACTCTGCCGAGCTCTAGACAGTACAGACACTCAACAACGGCACTTTATTCGCAGATTATAATTTACTGGTTTGCATAAAATATTTTTAACCCAAATAGGTGAAATTACATAATCTCCCACGGCACACCAGACTGTATCTCACGGCACACCTGTGTGCCGCGGCACAGTGGTTGAAAAACACTGCTCTAGTAGACAATGATTTACAGTGCACACTATGTCTTACACAAAATAAATTTGCAGTTGGTCATATCATCTTCTTTTTGTCACTTAAAAAATACCTAAGACATTATCTTGATGTCCTTAATGGTAGTTACGGCCATGCCTTAACTACGGCCATTTTGTTTGCGTTCCCTGAAAAAATATATACTGAGCTTCACATTTTATTTAAAGATATATTTTCTTAATTATGTTTTACTTTTTTTTTTTTTTTTACAACCATGATGTTTTTGGATAACTGCCCTTGTTGGATCCATCCACATGTGCTCATGATGCAGAAACACATTCTGCCTAATGTGTTTTTGAGTGTGTGTGCATGTGTGTATGTGTGTTTGCGCAGATGCCTGGGGAAAAAACACAGGCTGATGCATCATGGGGTTTCCATTTGGCTAAAAGAGCACACATTTTCAAAAATTGTTGGATTGTTAGAGAAAAGAAGCTTTATGTAATGACAATTATGCACTGACTCAAAGCAAGCCATCACACTCTTATAAGAATATGTCAGCTACACTATATTGCCAAAAGTATTTGGCCACCCATCCAAATGATGAGAATTAGGTGTCCTAATCACTTGACCCGGCCACAGGTCAGGACTCTGTGCAGGCCAGTCAAGTTAATCCACACCAGACTCTGTCATCCATGTCTTTGTGGACCTTGCTTTGTGCACTGGTGCACAGTCATGTTGGAAGAGGAAGGGGCCCGCTCCAAACTGAATCAGGTGTCCTAATCACTAATCATAGGTGTATAAAATCAAGCACTTAGGCATGGAGACTGTTTCTACAAACATTTGTGAAAGAATGGGCCGCTCTGAGCTCACTGATTTCCAGCGTGGAACTGTCATAGGATGCCACCTGTGCAACAAATCCAGTCATGAAAGTTCCTCGCTCCTAAATATTCCAAAGTCAACTGTCGGTTTTATTATAAGAAAATGGAAGAGTTTGAGAACAACAGCAACTCAGCCACGGAGTGGTAGGCCACGTAAACTGACAGAGAGGGGTCAGCGGATGCTGAAGCGCATCGTGCAAAGACTTTCTGCACAGTCAGTTGCTACAGAACTCTAAACTTCATGTGACCTTCCAAGTAGCCCACATACAGTACGCAGAGAGGTTCATGGAATGGGTTTCCATGGCAGCTGTATTTAAGCCATACATCAACAAGACCAATGCAAAGCGTGGGATGCACTGGTGTAAAGCACGTCGCCACTGGACTCTAGAGCAGTGGAGACGCCTTCTCCGGAGTGATGAATCACGCTTTTTCATCTGGAAATCTGATGGACCAGTCTGGGTTTGGAGGTTGCCAGGAGAACGCTACATTTCGGGAATGCTCCAGAATACCAAAACATTTTGGACAATTCCATGCTCCCAACCTTGTGGGAACAGTTTGGAGCGGGCCCTTTCCTCTTCCAACATGAATGTGCACCTGTGCACAAAGCAAGGTCCATAAAGACATGGATGGCAGTCTGGTGTGGATGAACTTGACTGGCCTGCACAGAGTCCTGACCTGAACCTGATAGAACATCTTTGGGATCCAACATAGCACCTCCACCTACACCAGCCTGTGGAGCATCTTGCTAGGGTGAGGCAGAAGGTCAAAATGTCGTAAAAATCAGCAGATTACAGATGATCCCTTGAAGGTTGGGAGGTATTGAAAACATTTACCCAGGGATTTCCGGTGGAGCCTAGCTGGTGGCTAATCACATTACGAAGTGGACAGATGGAGGGGGTGCTCCTCTCATAGTCTGCAGGGTCACATTGTTCTTGTGTGTCTGTAAGTGGCTGAGCTTTACTGTGCCTGGACATTGTTACCCAATATGGTTGTTTACTCCGACTGACTGACCTCGTGTTAACCCATGTTTGTGACGTGACATTAATCCACAATACAAGCAAAAGGAGCTGTACGCCAGCAGGCCACCTGCACAATCTAATGAGTAATTAGTACAACAAATATTATGCCTTCATAAAGATATGACAGTGTCAGAAAGGTATTAATTAAACCTTGCGTTTACTATTGTTGCTGTGGATCTACACTACATCATATAGAAGGCATTTAATTACTGTATTTCCTACCTTTTGATTTTGACAAATAGGGTCAACAAAATATAAAACACAGTCAGTGTATGTTTTGGTCATCGAATTTTCGTATCATGATTGAGAATGATGAGGATTAAAAAATGTGAATTTTATATTGAAATACAAAAAATAAAAGTGTTCTTTTTACATTTTTGAAAGGGATTAACTGTAAAAACAACGGTTTGACTTTCACTATACGTTTTTTATAACAATAATTAAAAACACCAGTCAGCAGAAACAAATAAATGGATCAAAAACATTTTTTTTTTTCAAAATTCTGACATCGAACCCGGAGGTTGATACTTAAAGAAAAGAGTTTAATGGCCTGTAGGGGAAAAAAAACAGTTTGGTGATGTATCCTGTCAGAAAGACCAGATGACGATGGATCAATATGTATATATTTTACATATAAATGCAATATAAAACACCACAGTTTTTCCTATAAGTCCGCAGTTTCGTCTTTAAAAAGCAACTTCTGGTTCTTGTGTTAGAATAAATTTGAATTTGGTTTGGTTCTTTTTGTTTTTGCTAACTGATGATTTATAGTTTTCCTATAAAATTTTAAATGAAAATTAAACCGTCATTTAAATGTAGTTATTGCTTTTCAATAAGTTTATTTTTTTAAAGAACAATTTCCCTTGTGGATCAATAAAGTTTGTCTTTGTCTAAATTCTGTTTTTCAATTACATTTGATGTATCTCAAAATAAAATTCAAACCTTTTGTTTTTTTATTTCCATTCATGAAAAGAAAATTCAATGACCAAAGCATACACTGACCGAAACAGCTCCTAGTATAACGTAATACACAACTGAAAACTACAACCACAATAGTAATTTTGACAATATCACTCAAAAAAACACCAACTGTTCTTGTTCTGCACCTGGGGATATGATATAGAAGAAATCTTTGAAGTCATCCATCCAGACTTCTGCCAGCCGCCTGTTGTTCTTGTTGATAACTTGGCCTGTTCCACCGGGGAAACTGTAAGGAGTAGCCTTCCGGAAAACGTGGCCAACGTGGGAACATGTGACAATCTCCAAGGAGCCGCCACACTGCCAGATCTGCACAGACAGGAACAGTGACGCTTGATTAAGGATATAGTAAGGAAAAAATCATAACCAAACCTGATCTTCTATTATGCACAAAACTAAACACTTTATTTATCTTTCCTAGAAATGGTAATATTTGAATTTAGCCATTTATAGAGTTTAATTACCTTACATTTCCTTACATACTAAAATACTACACCCTCCAATACAGCCAGGTACTAACTAATACAAGGTACTATTTCTAGTAACTGGTCAGCCAGGATTTTAAGCATGCAATGCCAATGCAATGTCAGTGACAGAAAAACTTTTGGTCATAAATACATCATTATGGATGCAACGATTAACGGTTTTATTATTAACCGGGATAAAAAACGTCATAATTATTTGATTGCTAAGGCTCCAATATACCTTGTGTTTCTGTCCTCTTTACTCATTATGAACGTACATTATGCTGGTACATTATTTTCGTTATTTATAATTTAAAAAAAAACAAAGTTACACAATCGGTGCACGCTCAATAAGCACATATCAAGAGACACGCTAGAATGCTACATTAGCAATCTCGAGGCATTGAATCAATCGCAACTGGACTGTTTGGTTTGTCTTCGAAGACGTTTTGCCTCTCATCCGAGTAGGCTTTATCAGTTCATGCTCAAATACTTAGATTGGTCAGATCTAGTCTTAGACTTAGATTGGTCAGATCTAGTCTTAGACTGGTCAGATCTAGTCTTAGACTTAAATTGGTCAGATCTAGTTGAGCGTCTGGTGCCAATATCTCAGTAGGCTTCATCAGTTTATGGCTGCTCATAGACTTAGATTGGTCAGATCTAGTCTATCAGGTATTATTTGATTACTGTTATAAAATATAATCTCTAAGGCAGTGTTTTTCAACCTTTTTTGAGCCAAGGCACATTTTTTTCAATGAAAAAACCCAGGGGGACACTATCCCATCCTCATCGCCATTGTTGTGTGCCAAATGTGTCACTTATTAGTTCACTTATTAGCAATTTAAGCTTAATAATATACACCAAAAGAAAGCTTATTGTCTTTTTCAGACTTTTATTCCCGCTCTTACTTTTTCCACTTCCAGGTGTCCAACACACAACACATGTCATCATATCCTGTGTCCTCTGCCCTTAAGTTCCCCTTACAATGGTATTGTCCTGTGACCCGAGTAACCAATATATGACGGACACTGTCAGAATAATTGTATCTAAGTTATCACAAAACTTTGTGTTGCCATGAGAGGACAAAAGCTGTCTTTGATCTTACCAATCAAAAGGCTTGTAAAACTCCACAATTTAGGATGGGAAGCGACATGAAGGCGTCGGTTTCTTTGATCTATTGTAATCCGGATTTTGTCTTGACCCGAGATCTACAAAGCGGAGAGGAAGCAGGACCTGACCCCCCCTCCAGGCATCTTTTCTTTGAACTGTTTTGTGACCGAGGGCAACGGCTGTTTACGACCCCCCTCTCCCCTTAGAAACAGCTGTTGCCATGTATTTAGGGAAAGTCCAAATAAAAGAGGATGCATGCAACCTTTCGTCAGAGCGTGGGACGACACTGTATAAGGGTACAGGTCTACGCGTTTCTCCTCATTGAGCTAAATTGAATCCTGTCTCTGTTTAATTCCTTGCTTCTTGTCTGTTTAATAGATGTCATCAGTGTTTGAACCTGACAGACACCACCAGCAGAACATTTTAAAAACTAAACTCAATAGCCTATATTGACAATATAAAGTCGTTCTCATCATATACCTGACGCAATTGTTCGATATGACTTCAAAAAACCATAACCCTCATTAATTCTCTTGTCTCAAAGTAGGCTTACAAAGCAAAGAGCTACCGCTTGCCACCTACTGGTATGGAAGAGTATTACATGGTTACTCTGCTGAGCTCCAGACAGCACAGACACTCTACAACGGCACATTGTTTGCAGATTATAATTATTGGTTTGCAAAAAATATTTTGCCGACCAATTAGGTGAAATTACATAATTTCCCATGGCACACCAAACAATATCTCACGGTACACTAGTGCGCCACGGCACAGTGGTTGAAAAATACTGCTCTAAGGAATGTCCATGTGACTTTATAATTGTTTTTGTTGTGAAATGAATCAAAGCACAATAATATTAATAACGTGATAATCGTGAAACCGTGATTATTACTCTGACTATAATGATACAGCCAAAATCCATATACTATTTATCATTGCCGTTATTGTAAATTTTGGGTACATACATGAAGTACACATTAGTTCTGGATGCTGCAGGATCATAATCTAGTGTTTTCTGTGGTGCTACATATGTGAGTTGAGCAGATACTGTGCAGTGGAAAAGCTGTATTAGACTTTTTCTTGAACACTGTCAAAAAAACGGTTGCTCATGTGTTCAAATCAGGTGGTTATTAAATTTAAGAATACTGTATACCATGACAACAGACTAAAACATGCCCCAATATCAGATTGATATGTGCATAAAAAGAACCGCAAGGTACACTTTCCAAGAGGAGCAACCAGACATATCCCCACCAAAAATGGCTACCATGAAATGTTTTGTCAAATTAAGAAGTGATTAAAAATGTTGTTGTGCTTCATCTATCATGAAGCACAACAACAAGAAACAACAGTTGCCATGGAGATGGAGAGGTGTGTGAGAATACAATCTCTGCCACTAAGAAGAATTTCCTCATGATGGTGATTCTCATGATAGACATCCAAAAGCAGTGTATCATCAGCCTAGCAGTAATGATGAACTTTTCATAAATTCCAAAGAAGGCTTTTTCCAAGCTTTTTCACATTTATGCTTATTGAAAATCGAACTGAAACCCAGCGCAGCATCAAAAAGGCAAGACAAAGCACAAATGGTATTTTCATATAGTCTGCTTAATAAACAGATGGGCTTTAATTCAGATTTTGTGTCAATAGCAACAAAAAAGTGGAAAAACTATATTGTCTACAACAGTGTTTTTCAACCACTGTGCCGCGGCACACTAGTGTGCCGTGAGATATAGTCTGGTGTGCCGTGGGCAATTATGCAATTTCACCTAATTGGTCCAAAAAATAATTTTTGCAAATCAATAATTATAATCTGCAAATAATGTGCCGTTGCTTAGTGTCTGTGCTGTGTAAAACTCGTCAGGGTAACCACGTAATACTCCATGTCAGTAGGTGGCAGCAGGTAGTTAATTGCTTTGTAAAAGTCGGAATGTGTCGGGTGAGACGAGGATGGTTTGTTGTGATCCCAATATGCAGACCACAGATGGAAGCAGTGTGCAGGTAAAAAGGTATGTGATGCTTAAACCAAAAATGAACAAAAAGGAACAAAAAGGAAAGGGCAAGGAAAAGGCAATGGCTATGCAAAACAAAAGTAAAACTGAACTGGCTACAAAGTAAACAGAAACAGAATGCTGGACGACAGCAAAAACTTACGGCGTCCACAAAGTACATCCGTACATGACATGACAATCAACAATGTACACACAAAGAAGGATAGCAACAACGTAAATAGCCTTGCTTGCTAACGCAAAGCAAGTGCGTGGAATAGCACTCAAAGGAAGACATGAAACTGCCACAAGAAAGCACCAACAGAACAGGAAGGGCCACCAAAATAACAGCGCAAGACAGGAACTAAAGTATTACACACAGGAAAACACCAACAAACTCAAAATAAGGCACAACGACCTGGTGGAGTTTCATTTTTTAACATTTTCTGCTGGTGGTGTGCCTCTGGATTTTTTCACGAAAAAAATGTGCCTTGCCTCAAAAAAGTTTGAAAAACACTGGTCTACAAACACCACCTTCTTCGGGCTGGGCACCAACTAATATGTGGATTTAAATGAAGTGTGTATGAAAATGGTAAAACGTGCTGTCACTCACTCTGAACGACATCTCTAAGTTCTCTCCACCCCAGATATCCATCCCTGGATCGTAGCTTCCTATTTCTTCAAAGTATGTTTTGTCTATAGAGAACAGCCCTCCTGCCATGGTGGGGGTTCTGGAGAATAACATAGAATTAAACAACAACCAATTCATTGTCTCCCATACATTCATTTATTTGTGGTGGTACGCCACAGATAAGTTTGTACCGCCACAAATATATTGGGCGCTCCCTGTTAAGAATCCTTCCTGCTTGTGCAAGTTTATGGATGGACTCTTTTTGAAAACTTTTACTTTAAAAGTCTCACTTCCGATTTCCCTTATTTTGCATCCACAGTCAATAATGCAAATAATATGATGGTGTAATGTATATCACCAGACTCTGCATTAAAAACAGCTACTTTTACCAGTGATTATGTTACTGCATGTCGCACATTGGTGTTATGCGCATGTAAAGATTAAATGAATATAATACTTTATCTTAACTTTTTTTTGTGTTTTCTCATACCCTGAAGCAGAGGGGGGGACCTCCTGACACATTTACTTAATGTCTAAATAAGGGATGTTGTCTCGCTGTGACGTCAGTACATAGCCAGACTGCAAAACCCAGTGAACAGAGGTATCCAAAACTGCATGTAAGCTTATGCCAAAATGCATGATGATTTGAAGTTTTGGCATTGTAACAACATGCATAAATCATAAATTCATCATAGTTCCCCCATAAATATTGTGCTCATATAAATGTGTAAAAACAACATTGTCCTTTTATGCTTGCATCATAAGTGACAGTTTGTTTTTCTATTTTATGAGTGTTACTGTGGGGATGAAATTAACTGTGGTAAACCCTTTTTGTGCAACCTCACTCCCTCTCGGTCTCTGTTCAGACCATTTCTCCCAAAAGCGAAGTCAGTCATTTATCCCAAGCTTTTAAATGAAAGAAGAACTATTTTGTTTACCTGACAGGAAGTGTTCTGTCGCCCTTGCGCCGATCCATCTCCCGCTGAGGAACAGGGTACCAGCGAAAATTCAGCTTCCAGTTAAATCCCCCGTAGGTCATATCAGAGCCGGCCAGGTATTCGAAGGACTCGTCACTGATGACGTCAATGATGGGACACACTACTGCTGTCCTGAAACAAAAAAAACACATAATCACTAAGCGTAAATAGACTCACAGTAATTACTAGTGATGTGCGGATCGATACTTAAATATCGATACCGCCGATACCAGAACATTATACTCTAATATCCATCCATCTATTTTTGTCCTTCTCGTCTCTAAAATTAAATAATCAATACTTCTGATACTTTAGTTCAGGGGTGTCCAAACATTCCACCAAGGGCTGCATACTGAAAAGTCAAAGAATGCAAGGGCCATATTGATATATATATTTTTTTTTTAAATGCTAAAAACAAATATTGTGTTAGCTTAGTATTATAAGTATATTATCAATATTAATAATGATTTCCAACATTTCAGATTTTTATCATTTTATACCAATTATTTTTGCTCTTTTATTCTTAAATTTTTATCCATCCATCCATCTTCTTCCGCTTATCCGAAGTCGGGTCGCGGGGGCAGCAGCCTAAGCAGGGAAGCCCAGACTTCCCTCTCCCCAGCCACTTCGTCCAGCTCTTCCCGGGGGATCCCGAGGCGATTCCAGGCCAGCCGGGAGACATAGTCTACCCAACATGTCCTGGGTCTTCCCCATGGCTTCCTACTGGTCGGACGTGCCCAAAACACCTCCCTAGGGAGGCGTTCGGGTGGCATCCTGAGCAGATGCCCGAACCACCTCATCTGGCTCTTCTCGATGTGGAGGAGCAGCGGATTTACTTTGAGCTCCCCCCGGATGGCAGAGCTTCTCACCCTATCTCTAAGGGAGAGCCCCGCCACCCGGTGGAGGAAACCAATTTCGGCCGCTTGTACCAGTGATCTTGTCCTTTCGGTCATAACCCAAAGCTCATGACCATAGGTGAGGATGGGAACGTAGATCGACCGGTAAATTGAGAGCTTTGCCTTCCGGCTCAGCTCCTTCTTCACCAAAACGGATCGATACAGCGTCCGCATTACTGAAGACGCCGCACCGATCCGCCTGTCGATCTCACGATCCACTATTCCCTCACTCGTGAACAAGACTCCGAGGTACTTGAACTCCTCCACTTGGGGCAGGGTCTCCTCCGCAACCCGGAGATGGCACTCCACCTTTTTCCGGGCGAGAACCATGGACTCGGACTGGGAGGTGATGATTCTCATCCCAGTCACTTCACACTCAGCTGCGAACCGACTTAAACTTACATTTTTACTGTTTATTTTTTCCCCATGTAAGTATAGAATAAAAATAATTGAAATAATAGTAATAATGGTAATAATAATATGGTTGTGTAACTGCATAACCTAGTGTATAAAAAAATCTGCCTGTATTCAGTTACATATTTAACAGTGTTTATTTTTGTTATTGTAACTATTCAAATTAAATCATTCAAAAATAGGATTTTATTTTTTTATTAACTATCTAACTATCCATCCATCCATCCATTTTCAACCGCTTATTCCCTTCGGGGTCGCGGGGGGCGCTGGAGCCTATCTCAGCTACAATCGGGCGGAAGGCGGGGTACACCCTGGACAAGTCGCCACCTCATCGCAGGGCCAACACAGATAGACAGACAACATTCACACTCACATTCACACACTAGGGCCAATTTAGTGTTGCCAATCAACCTATCCCCAGGTGCATGTCTTTGGAGGTGGGAGGAAGCCGGAGTACCCGGAGGGAACCCACGCAGTCACGGGGAGAACATGCAAACTCCACACAGAAAGATCCTGAGGCCGGGATTGAACTCACGACTACTCAGGACCTTCGTATTGTGAGGCAGACGCACTAACCCCTCTGCCACCGTGCTGCCACAACTATCTAACTAAACTTTGTTTATATTTAAAGTACATTTTATTTTGAGCACTTGTAATGTTTTAGATCAGGGGTGTCTAAACTTTTTCCACCAAGGGCCGCTTACTGGAAAGTCAAGTTTGGGGGACCATTTAAAAAAATTAGATACTATTCTAAAAACAGGTATCTATATTTAAAGACAAAATTATGTGTTATAGCTGACTATGTATATTATTATTATTATTAGTTTAAAGATGTCAGCTTTTTCTCATTACATTCTGATTTTTACCGTTGTTTTGTAGCTATAATTGTTATTTGAAAACACACAACTTTTTACATTTTTGCAGACACATTTAGTATATTTGCACAAATTATCGGTATTGGATTGGTATCACTGATACCAGCCCAAATTTTACTCAGTATCGGATCGGAAAGAAAATCAGTGGTATCGCACATCACTAGTAATTACAGTTTGTATTCATGTAAACATTGTGAAAAAACGTCAACCAAAACAACCAGCCACTAAAGTAAAATATATTATTTGTTAAACAATGTGAGAGATTGAAGAGGCAGTTCATAAAAGGTCAAACTTAGTTCCTTACAATATTTGATTTGTCAATATGTCTCCCACCTGTCCTCTTTGATGCGGACCAGCAGGGGTTCCAACCACCCGACAGTACATTCACAGTGGGCGTCCAGGAAAGTGATGACCTGTCCCCTCGTGGCAGCCGCTCCCCTCAATCTAGCTCGGATGAGACCTGTACGCTGCTCCATCCTTAGGATTTTTACTGGTACATCCAGTGTTTGCGCATAATCCTCCAACTTTTTACCTAAGAAATCTGAATTACAGCAAAATAAACTTAACTAAGCAAGAAATGAATCCCTTAGTCAACTACAGAAGGCTATTTTTTTAATCTCATATTGTATTGTCCATCTTAAACCTCTCATAATATATTTTCTAACAATTTTAAATATGTTTTTGAGCATTTAGACCATGCCTGGGCAATTATTTTGACTCGGGGGGCCAAATTTAGAGAAAAAAATGTGTCTGGGGGTCGTTATATCTATCTATCTATCTATGTATACACATTAGGGCTGTGAATCTTTGGGTGTCCCACGATTCGATTCAATATCGATTCTTGGGGTCACGATTCGATTCAAAATCGATTTTTTTTTTTCAATTCAACACGATTCTCGATTCAAAAACGATTTTTTTCCCGATTCAAAACAATTCTCTATTCATTTAATACATAGGATTTCAGCAGGATCTACCCCAGTCTGCTGACATGCAAGCAGAGTAGTAGATTTTTGTAAAAAGCTTTTATAATTGTAAAGGACAATGTTTTATCAACTGATTGCAATAATGTAAATTTGTTTTAACTATTAAATGAAACAAAAATATGACTTATTTTATCTTTGTGAAAATATTGGACACAGTGTGTTGTCAAGCTTATGAGATGCGATGCAAGTGTAAGCCACTGTGACACTATTGTTCTTTTTTTTTAATTTTTTATAAATGTCTAATGATAATATCAATGAGGGATTTTTAATCACTGCTATGTTGAAATTGTAACTAATATTGATACTGTTGTTGATATTATTAATTAAATTTAGTTTCACTACTTTTGGTTTGTTCTGTGTCGTGTTTGTCTCCTCTCAATTGCTCTGTTTATTGCAGTTCTGAGTGTTGCTGGGTCGGGTTTGGTTTTGGAATTGGATTGCATTGTTATGGTATTGCTGTGTATTGTTTTTTTGGATTGATTAATTTCCCAAAAAAAAAAAAAAAAAAAAATGTTTTAAATTTAAAAAATAAATAAATAAAATAAAATAAATCGATTTTTTTTAAATGAGAATCGATTCTGAATCGCACAACTTGAGAATTGCGGTTCGAATTTGAATCGATTTTTTCCCACACCCCTAATACATATATATATATATATATATATATATATATATATATATATGTATACATATGTGTGTATATGTGTGTGTATATATATATATATATATATATATATATATATATATATATATATATATATATATATATATATATATATATATATATATATATATATACACATATACACACATATGTATACATATATATATATACATACACATACTTTTTTTTCTGAATGAGACACCCAGAATGTACATTAAAATAAAGAATGTGGGATTCACAATATTTACTATAAACGATAAAACACTGAATATTGACAATATATGAACGTCACACACCCTCTCGATCGACATATTTTACAATCAAGCGAAACGCAACAAAAATGCAACACACACAGCGAAATATGAATGCGAAGGGTAAAAAAAACCCAACACCTACCATCTGAAACATCTGATATGTCACTAAGCTTTAGAACTTTGTTGTAAAAATCTGGCCGCTCTGGAAACACTCTGTGGAAACACTGGCCACCCACACAGCTGTGACTTATATTACCATAGTAACTAATTGGATTACCATAGTAACTGGTATATCATGCAAAAGTGCAGATTCCAACCATTGAAATTAGAGATAAATGCTTTAAAATGTAATATCGGAAATTATCAGTATCGGTTTCAACCTCCCGATTTTCCCGGGAGACTCCCGAATTTCAGTGACCCTCCCAAAAATCTTCCGGGTCAACCATTCTCCCGAATTTCTCACGATTTCCACCCGGACAACATTATTGGGGGCGTGCCTAAAAGGCACTGCCTTTAGCGTCCTCTACAACCTGTCGTCACGTCTGCTTTTCCTCCATACAAACAACGTGCCGGCCCATTCACATGATATATGCGGCTTTTACACACACATAAGTGAATGCAAGGCACACTTGATCAACAGCCATACAGGTCACACTGAGGGTGCCCGTATAAACTACTTTAACACTGTTACAAATATGTGCCACACTGTGAACCCACACCAAACAAGAATGACAAACACATTTCGGGAGAACATCCGCACCGTAACACAACATAAACACAACAGAAAAAATACCCAGAACCCCTTGCAGCACTAACTCTTCCGGTAAGCTACAATATACACCCACCGCTACCACCAAACCCCGCCCCCCTCCCCAACCCTAAGTCATTAAAATGTCAAAAACAAGTCAAATTATTATTTAAAAAATTGTATTTAATGCTTACAGTACATCTCTACAGTATATCAACTTCAGGTTGATATAAAGTTAAAAGTTTATTAAAAGTTGTATGCCTTTTCTGTCAAAGACAACTTTGTTTATTATAATAAAACTAAAAATATGCAGTATTTCCCCCACTGCCCAAAACATTCAGAAAGCAACGTTTGATGTGAAGTAATTATAGCCTTTAAAAGATCAATAATGCAGGACACCATTGATTTTAATTCATTATTATTTTTGAGTAATCACAGTGAAAAGATAAATAAAATCCCAATAAATATATTTGGGATCCAAAAGGTGCCTCACTCATAAAGTGATACATTTGTATTAGGTTTTATTTACTTTCAACACTTAAGTTACGAGATCAACTTCAGAAATAACTGTCGATTTTACTTTTGAACTATTATTTTGTTTGTTTTATGTTCTTTTGTCAAATAAAACATTGATGTTTTTGTATAGCAACCACACAATATATGCAATATTTTCCACAAAAAACATTTTAAAGTGAAATATTTGAAATAATTGGAGCCTTGAATAGGTCAATAATTCATTATAACATTGATTTATTTTATTTTTTTTAGCAATGGCAAACAAATAAAAATAAAGATAGACAAAAGAAAAAAAACAGCCTGCATGGCAGCTTTGTGTCAACATTGCAACTTTTTCTAGTTAGATCTCACCTCATTCCACTTTTTTTAATGTTTTTGTTTTATTTTTGCAATAGCATTTCCAGAATGTGTGGCGGGCCGGTAGACAATTAGCTGCGGGCCGCAAATGGCCCCCGGGCCGCACTTTGGACACCCCTGAACTAGATACTGCATATATGGCTCTCAACTTGGCTCTAAACATATGAAACACAGCATAAAACCCGACATAATCGCTAGAAAGAATTTTGTATCTGAGGAGTAAGGATTGTTTTAAATTTGCCGTCTTAAAAAGCTCACAAGAGCTGAAAGATACAACCATCTCATTTGTCGGCACCCCAGTGAAAGTGGACATTGTAAGTCACCGTTTTAGGTTCGCATTTGAAACGTTAAGCAATAGTGCTACATGAGAACGCTCCAAAGCTTTCACGAGGTCTGTTATTAGTAGTAACAAATCCAGAAAGTGCTCTCTTTCCTGTTGTTGCTGACAGAAGTAGTATTTGTTGCTATGCGCTTTGTAAAATCAATGCACCCATGCAGAAAAAAGTTTGGGTAATGCTTAAAATGAGCAAAATACTGTAAATATTACGTGTAATTAAGAATGTGCCCGTTACTACTTTACATACATATTTACAGCATGTAAATGGTGGAGGTTTTAAGATGTTTTTAGAGGGCTTTAATGACGGTATAGATTAATCGCAACAGAAAAAGTGCAGTTAAGGTTAGTTTTTCGCTGAAAAAAAAAAAAATGATCAAACTTAAATCTCTAAAGTCTTTAGCGTACAGACATTCAGTATATTAAGCAGAGCTCAAGGCTTTATTTTAAGGTGTTAAGCGAACCAATTTTTTATTTTTTTTTACAAAGCTGTCCTCCAGGAGGAAATAGGTTTTTCCTTTATGATAGTGCATATTTAAAACCAGAAACTTCAACTGTCTAAACCAGAGGTCTTCAACAGGAAGATTGTGACCCCTAAGGCTCCGCAAAGGTACTGCAGGGGGGCCGTGAAATCTTTGATTAGACTTAGAAAAAATATTTCTATATAATATTTCTTAATATTCCCCATGTAATTTTTCCACAAATTTAAATGTATTTAACTACACATTAACATTGATCCAACTCACTGTAGTGTAGTTGCAGTGAATATGAAGATCAATAAGTATATTATATTCATGTTAGCATTTAAGATAGCTAGTGATTATTGCACTGGTTGTCATCTAGCAATTACCAGCCCAAACTGCTGGGGATTAATAAACTAGTAGCCAGCTAGCGATTAGCATGCTAGTTGCCAGCTAGATTAACTGCCCGAGTTGCCAGTTAGCGATTAGCCTGCTGGTTGCCAGCCAGCTATTAGTCGCACAACGCTAAATTATTTGAACATATTACTGCTCAATATTAAGGTATTTTAGGAGAGTTTTAATTTCATACTAAAACCCAATTTTAAATTAGATATAGAAGTAGAGGGTTCGAAGCTCCGTCTTTCCGTCAGTTTGGCGGTCCTTTGTTTTGAGAAACGTTAAAGACCTCTGGTCTAAGCACCTCTTCTCTCAGAAGTGGACTAACAAATTAAATGGGAGAAATGATCAATAGTTCTCATGTTTGGTGTTCAAAACAAGCTCCTAGGAAACATATTACTGTTAAAACATACATTTTGCATGAAATTATACATTTAACAACGCAGTTACAGTACTGTATATGTCCAAGAGTAAATACTGCCATGCTGGAGAGAATAATACCATTAGAGTAAAACCCTTAATTGATTAAGTGTTCTCTGTCTTGTTATCTGGGCTTGGTCACTTATTTGACATGGTTGAGTACAGGGTCATTCACCAACCTCTCTCACTGAAGTCATCCACCAGTAGAATTTCCACAAGCAAGTGCCTAGGAGAGCGGGTGATGACACTATGGACTGTCCGCAGCAATGTGCTCCATGCCTCATTGTGGAACACGATGACTATGCTGGTGTTTGGCAAGTTGTCAGGGTATACCTTAGTTTTACAGCTAGTCAGACAAAAAGACAAAGCCAGTGATTAGTACATGAGTATCAAATGCTCATACAGCAGAGGAGAATACAGAGGTACCTCAGTTTTTGCATGTCCCAGTTTTTGTATAATTCTGTTATTGACTAAAATGATTGCCAAAAATATGTCTCGGTTATCATCCATTTGCCCATGTATTATCCGTTGAATGGGAGCCCAACATAGAATCCCACGCATTGTGGACTATCTGTGAAGAATGGATAGTGGTTCTTTAGAGTAGGGACACTATAAACTGATTCCAGCCAGGGAATCCTTTAATCATCTTTATTATGTACGCGTGGGCAGTTTATTTATTCAAATAACTCACACAGAATGATGTACAACTCCATATTAGTTTTGCCCCTATATTGTGTGCTCCCTCGCTAATATAGTAGGTTGCTGGCATTCATTACTGACATGATCAGGCGTTCAAATGTGCTGGGTAATTCTGCGTGTTAGGCGTACATGTTTTTACACAGTCATCTTCTTTAAAAATTGGAGTTCTCTGCTTTTTAAAAAATTTACTTCAACTGCAAAACAAAATAATAATAGCAAAGTAATGCTTTGGGATGTGCCAAGACCTCAGACATAGCAGTTTGATAAAAATATAGAAAAACGTTTTTGAAGCCTCTGTGGCCAATTCAGTTATGACGAAGGCTGAATTATTAGACTTTTTAATTCTCATGGTGAGAGCATAGGTCAGCAGAAAACTAAAAAATATGCCCAAGAAAATTAGTTTTTCCAGAAGTAGGTGAGGCCCCAATTGTATTATGTTCTCATGAGGGCGGTTACTTGTGCCACATTTTGACAACCCCTGATTTAATGTACAACATACCCATGTATTTGAAATGACAGCCTCTGGGTTTTTAATGCATTCCAATAAATAACAAAATGCACATGCAATACAAGGAGTCTTTTTACACGTTTCTTATTTGTTAATGTCATTAAGACTTTCTGTTTTAGTTCAAGCTTTTTACACCACGGGTAGTTGACCTCCTTTTACACTTGTATGGCTGTTAAGAATGTTGAAAAGTTCCTTGAAATATTGCTTGTGAAAGTAATAAAGGTCTTATGAGTTTGAGATATTCTTAACACTCGACGACAGGGCCAAATCACTCCAGTTCTGTGCTCTCTGCACTGGCTTTCAGCCCGTTTTGGAGTGGATTTCAAATGTTAAATGTTTGTTTTTAGGGCAGTTCATGGTACTGCTCCATCTTATTAGTGTGAGCTATTAAACAACCATCGAGCTCTCCGGACTGCCAACCAACAGCAACTTGAGGTTTCAAAGCTCAAATACAAACAATGGGCCGAAAGCTGGTGCTAGACTCTGGACAATCTTAAATTTGGATTTGTTTAAAACTAAACTTAAGACCTACTAATTCAAAGCTGCATTTGGTTCCTATGATTACAGTCATTTTTTACTTAATTTTCTATTGTTTGTATTTTCTTATTTTGATTATTTTGTGCTTTTATTTTATAATGTTTCTTTCTTGCACTGTTGTCCATCACTTTAGTTCAGCGCTTGCTGATGTAAAGGATTTTAAAAATCTAGTTTAATTGATTTATTTAACAGAACTCAATTGGAAATGTAGTTTTAAAGGTTGGGCATTCTCTTAGTAACCCAACAAGCATCACTTGAGATGTCTGAAAATATGCTTCATAAAGAAAGAGGAGAATGAAAAACTAGTATTGACATCAGTACCAACATGTTCTTGGATAGTTGATAAGATGCCCATCAGTGGTGACAATTGAGATGAACACAAATCGGCACCTTAGTGAATGATTCTGAATACAGAATGACAATGGGAGTGAAAGCTAGTGAAAGATGCCACTGGAACAGACAGCATTTCTACTTTAGTCCTATCTATTCAGAGTGACAAGACTGACTGACACAACTAGGCCAGAAGGTTGCCCTCCAGCATAAAAACGTTATTGCCAGCGTTTTAGAAATCCTGCAAAGCTGTGGAAAATGTCCGGCACACAGGTGCTTAAAAAAATGACAAGGCTGTTGCAATATTTTTCAGTAGAAACGATAGACGTCTTTTGCACTGTCCGCAAAGTTATTTGTATTATAATTTTAAATGACAGGGTTTACAGTTCATTGGTACAGACCCTAGGAGCGATACAATGTGGTATACAAGTGTCTAGTTTATTTCTCACATTTAGACAGACACTGCATAATAAACTGAATCAAAGCGCTCCTGTGGGGAAGGTCTATTGCAGTAATTCGACATGAATTGCACAATGATCATGTGACCAAACGAGTATCCCAGCAGTAGGAGATGAATGAGCTTACATTTGACCCAAATAGCTCCTTCCATTGTTAAGAATTAGGATACGAATCCTCACAAAAGAAAGCCAGCCTGTTGCTTTGCTGAGATATCTGAACAGTATCTAGAACAGCCTCCTCTTTTGAGATATTTTGAATTAACTGTCAAACAATCAATCATTGGATTTTGTTAAGGACTCAAAATTTTGCATAGGTGTGGATGAATGGTTGTTTGCCGATGCGTGCACTGTGATTGACTGGCGACTACTTCAAAGCCAGGGCAAGAACTTAGCTTGAATTGCTGCCGGTAGACGTTGGAATGTGCCTAGTCCCTATGTCAACACTATGTCACCGGTTCTGTTCATCATCTTTCAAGTTTTTTTAGTTTTAAACAGATGCAGCCAAAGTAAAGAGGGCATCCAGTTTGTTAGCGTGAGGATTGTTTTCAAAATGTGGATAATCAAGTTAGACTTAGACTTAAGAGACTTAAAGGCCTACTGAAATGAAATTGTTTTATTTAAACGGGGATAGCAGATCTATTCTATGTGTCATACTTGATCATTTCGCTATATTGCCATATTTTTGCTGAAAGGATTTAGTATAGAAAAACGACGATAAAGATGGCAACTTTTGGTATCTGACAAAAAAAAGCCTTGCCCCTACCGGAAGGAGGAGCTCATTTCCGCAAAGTTCCCTATTGTTTACAGTGATGGCGGCCAGAAGTGAGAGCGATTCGGACCGAGAAAGCGACGATTTCCCCATTAATTTGAGCGAGGATGAAAGATTCGTGGATGAGGAACGTTAGAGTGCAGTTCAAGACATATCTTTTTTCGCTCTGACCGTAACTTAGGTACAAGCTAGCTCATTGGATTCCACACTCTCTCCTTTTTCTATTGTGGATCACGGATTTGTATTTCAAACCACCTCGGATACTATATCCTCTTGAAAATGAGAGTCGAGAACGCGAAATGGACATTCACAGTGACTTTTATCTCCACGACAATACATCGGTGAAACACTTTAGCTATGAGCTAGCGTGATAGCATCGTGCTTTAACTGCATATAGAAACAAAAGAAATAAACCCCTGACTGGAAGGATAGATAGAAAATCAACAATACTATTAAACCGTGGACATGTAAATACACGGTTAATGCTTTCCAGGCTGGCGAAGGTTAACAATGCTGTGCTAATGACGCCAATGAAGCTAGCTTAGCAACCGGACCTCACAGAGCTATGCTAAAAACATTAGCTCTCCACCTACGCCAGCCAGCCTTCATCTGCTCATCAACACCCGTGCTCACCTGCGTTCCAGCGATCGACGGTGCGACGAAGGACTTCACCCGATCACAGATGCGGTTGGCGGCCCGGAGACGTAGGAAGTCAAGGTGAGGTTACCGGCTAGCACGTCTGCTCTCCAACAAAGTCCTCCGGTTGTGTTGCTGTAGTCCGCCGCCGCCGCTAATACACCGATCCCACCTACAACGTTCTTCTTTGCAGCCTTCATTGTTCATTAAACAAATTGCAAAAGATTCACCAACACAGATGTCCAGAATACTGTGGAATTATGAAATGAAAACAGAGCTTTTTGTGTAGGATTCTACGGGGTACCAATACTTCCGTTTAACTGACTACGTCACGCACATACGTCATCATACCGAGACGTTTCAGCCGAATATTTCCCAGGAAATTTAAAATTGCACTTTATAAGTTAACCCGGCCGTATTGGCATGTGTTGCAATGTTAAGATTTCATCATTGATATATAAACTATCAGACTGCGTGGTCGGTAGTAGTGGGTTTCAGTAGGCCTTTAAATACTAATTACTTTAAATAAATACATTACTGTACAGATAAATATATTGCACTTTTGCATATGCATCCATGTTTATGGATGTATGTTATATTGTCTTTATATTCCAGCGACTTAGTCCATTTTTGAGGGGAATTGAGGGGATCATTATGATGCGTTCAAGAGTCTTATGGCCTGAGGGAAGAAGCTGTTACAGAACCTGGAGGTCCTGCTACGGAGGCTGCGGAACCTCTTTCTAGAGTCCAGCTGTCAGGCTTGTCCCTGACAGTCTGGCTATGTCTTACTTTTCCTCTGCGTTTGTCTTTGTTTCCTGTCTTTAGTTCCTGTCAGCACTCTTATTTTGGTTCAGTTTCCTGTTTGTCTCTGAGTGCTGTCCCCTCAGCTGTGGCTGATTGTCACCTGGCCACACCTGGTGTCAATCAGCCAGCTGCTATTTATACCTGCCCTGCCCTCCAGTCACTGCTGGATTATTGTCATTCCTACTTGCCGATGTCAGTGTAGCTGTAAGCGGTAGCAGTAAGCTATCTATTGTACATGTTTGTAGCTTGCTGTCTTTTTGTTCCTCGTCTTCCAGTTCCTGTTTTCCTGGCATCCTGTTTCCTGTTCCTATAGTTCCTGGTTTGTATTTTTTCTTTATATTTTTGGACATTAAATCATGTTTTCTCGCACAATGCCTGCCGCCATCTCTGCATCTTGGGGTTGGTCAACAACACACCTTGACACCAGCAGTGAAAACAGTCCTTGGTGGGGGTGGGAGGAGTCTCTGCAGATTTTCTGAGCCCTGGTCAGGCAGCGGCTTTTTGCGATTTCCTGGATAGGAGGAAGAGGAGTCCTGATGATCTTTTCCGCCGTCCTCACCACTCTCTGCAGAGACTTCCAGTCTGTTGTGACACTTGGTGTGTCTTGAAGTACAGTGGTATCTCAACTTACACGTTTAATTGGTTAGTTGGCCGCACAGTCAGTCATGATAGTGTTTACTTCTTTCATTCAATGATCACAAGGTTTCCCCTTAATCTTAATCCATATGTATCTGATTGTAGCGCGGCATCACGGCTAAATTGAAGCCGCCACACATAAAAAATGTGTTTGTTTTTTTACGTGGAAACAAATTAAAGTAATATATTGTATGAATGGATATTAGCCTATATTATGTCAACATGATTGACTAATGATGCGCAGAAAATGTGGCCACTGATAAACTTTGATCAACCATAAGCAAGACGCAAACGAGTGTCTGGGACATCGGCGGTAAGACGAGGCCCCGGCTGGTGTGGGCGATGGGGTGGCGGCTCTCTAGCGGCGGGAACGCGCACAGCCCGGTTTTGCAAATAGAGCAAAACGATTGAACAAAAATATTTATACCAATCACTAACAACATAGATTTATTTTTAAATGTATGTAAATTATTTTTAGCATTAAAATATATATGCATCATCAAGAATTATGCAAATTATGTGATGACGTCACATTGACCACGCCCCTAGCCTTGCCCCCACCACCACATGTAGATTTGAAGCTGGGTTTCAGAAACCCTGGATCATCATCTGCTTTTTAATCTAAGCACTGTCCTTCACACTCACTTTTATAATACCTAATATTGGAAAAAAATATGTCGATCTGTAACTGTAAATTAATGCTAGCGAGGAAAACCAGATGATTTGGTGCGGATTGACAGCGTTTATTTGACATTTACTACGCCTCTAGCGGCATGGAGGTTTGTTACTTAAATAATGCTGCCGAGATAAAGCATAAAAAAATCCAACAAAGCTTGCATCTTAAAATACTTGTAATTTGAGGTACTCGGGTGTTAAGGTAACACTAGTTTGAAGATGCTGGATTAAAAATCAACACATCCGGATCAAAGGGTTCTCAATCAGAAAAAAGTGGATTGTACCCGATGGACTGTCCTGCCTCAGATGAAGTAGTTGAAGTACCTTGGGGTCGACAAGTGAGGAACGGATGGCTCGTGAGATCAATAGATGGATCCGTACAGCATCAGCAGTGACACACTATATCTAAGGCTCAATTTGAATACTTTCCCTTCCCCGTTGCTTTAGCCCTTCCTCCTTGGTTTTGCACGTTCACGTCAATCAGGTGGAGTCTGAACACTCCCTCAGGTGAGAGGAAAGGGCCAGGTGGGAGTGCCGCACAGCCCTCCAAATGAAGTTAGCTCGGGGAACTCCCTAAGATATTGAGGACTTGTTCAGAACTTACAAACTAAAAGAGCATGGAGACAGAAGTCCTGCCTCAGGTGGTGGAGTGAAGTATCTAGAGGTATTGTTGACGAGTAATGAAAGGAGGGGTTGTGAGATCCATATTTCAAAATGTGGCACAGTGAGCCTCCCTTCAGAGAACAAAATGTTGCCTAGGGCTGAGCCAATAATACAATATCAATTAGGGTTGTACGGTATACCGGTATTAGTATAGTACCGCGATACTAATGAATCATATTCGGTACTATACCGCCTCTGAAAAGTACAGGTCCGCCATCCCTCCCAGTCGTCGTCATGTCGTGTCATTGCTGGTTTACGAGCAGACGAGCATGTTCGGCAGTGCACACACACGGAGTACTAACCAGCAGACACAGTGTGTAGACAGAAAAGGGAGAACGGACGCATTTTGGCTTAAAAACTAACGCTAAAGGTAAAGTTATAACACTGAAACGCCCACCGGAAGAGGTGCTTAAAGACATGGCTAGCTAGCTAGTGGCTAAAGTCCAGCCCCAGTCGGCAGTGTTTTAGCTACTTCTAAATCACTAATCCTCACCTCCATGGCGACAAATAAAGTAAGTTTCTTACAAGTATCATCCCTGCAGGACGAGGAATAGCTGAACATGCTTCACTACACACCGTAGCTCACCGGCGTTAAAATGTAAACAAACGCCGATGGTGGAGCTACACCTAACATCCACTGTAATGATACCAAGTACAGTAGCGTATCTAGTCGATACTACTATGATTACGTCGATATTATTTGGCATCACAACATCTTCTTTCGTTTTTTATTTTTTATTTATATTAATGTTTATAAACTCAGGAAATATGTCCCTGGACACATGAGGACTTTGAATATGACCAATGTATGATCCTGTAACGACTTGGTATCAGATTGATACCCAAATTTGTGGTATCATCCAAAACTAATGTAAAGTATCCAAACAACAGAAGAATAAGTGATTATTACATTTTAACAGAAGTGTAGATAGAACATTTTAAAAGAGAAAGTAAGCAGATATTAACAGTAAATGAACAAGTAGATTAATAATTATTTTTTTACCACTTGTCCTTAATAATTTTGACAAAATAACAAAATAGAAAATGACACAATATGTTACTGCATACATCAGCAGCTAAATTAGGAGCCTTTGTTTGCTTACTTACTAATAAAAGACAAGTTGTCTTGTATGTTCACTATTTTATTTAAGGACCTAACTGCAATAAGAAACATGTGTTTGATGTACCGTAAGATTTTTTTGTTCAAATAAAGCCAATAATGCAATTTTTTGTGGTCCCCTTTATTTACAAAAGTACCGAAAAGTATCGAAATTATTTTGGTACCGGTACCAAGATATTGGTATCGGGATAACAGTAATATCAATATATATCCCGATAGACACATACTCGATATCAATATAAAATGCGTTCAATAAAAATTTCTATTTTTTTGTCGGAATAAACCAGAAATTATGAAGCAAGATTCGTTTCATCAAGTCACTCGCGCTTTAGGACACCAGCAAACAGGAAACAGGAAGTGTCTCTGAACAATGTGAGGGACACGCTAACAGCCAATCATGTGACAGTATCAACTACCAAGTGTTACACCTTTCCTACTGTTCGGCTCCCAGTCGCAGATTGTAGTCGAGGAGCGCAGCGGAGATGTTCCCTCCATGACCAATGTTTTCATCGGCGGTAACACCCTTCACTTTACCCGACAATGGGTCTGCTAAGCTCCGTTTTCAGGTCGGAATGACGAAGCCGCCGACTCGTGACAATTTGGTTGCTTTATTTTTATTTCTGCAGGATACAATTCACATTCGCCAGTCGCCACTACTGCTGCACACGCAGGCTACCGCTTGCTCTCAACACCTCTTTCACGTCACTTACCCAACAGTACACACTTGCATTCTTAAAGGAGCACACACACACACACATACGCTACTCTCATAACACTAGTGTGGTTGCACCATCTTTCTGTCTTGCTGTGGATTCACTGCATGGAATGAGAAGAGAAACTGTAAGATCTTGATAAATCAACTAAATAATACAAACTTGTCTTTCGTTTTGTTGGTTTTCATGCAGACGGTGCGGCAACATCCTGACACTTCCGATGTGTCTGTTTAATGAGTAGCTTCTCAAACTAGTCTGTGTAGTGTTCAATAGCTTATACACTACCGCAGGGGTCACCAACCTTTTTGAAACCAAGGGCTACTTCTTGGGTACTGATTAATGCGAAGGGCTACCAGTTAGATACACACTTAAATAAATTGCCAGAAATAGCCAATTTGCTCAATTTACCTTTAACTCTGTTATTATTAATAATTAATGATATTTATCTTTGTAGAAACACTGATCATCTTAATGATTTCTCACAATAAATATATATAGAAACAGATAAATATCAATATGCAACACTTTATTTTTATATTTTCTCTAAGTGCACATTTTTCAAATTGAACATTTTCAAATGATCACTTCTAAGACAGTCTTGTGAAATCACAATATCCCATTTTAACTAGCTAGCCACTAACATTTTTTAACAAATCATGAATTACTTTGCACCATGTTTGTACAAATAATAACTCATGTAAAATACAAAAGTAAACTCTCAAATTTTTAAATCATGTCACACTTTGAACTGGACACCAAATCTGTTATCTGTTTCTTTGTCAGTTAGTGGGAAGCCTGGCATTGCATGCTGTTAACTAGTGTGTTGTACTCTGGTGTGTAACTTGACACTGCAACTCTGAGTGAGTCTTGCAGATGTGCATCAGTGAGGCGTGTTCTGTGTTTGTTCTTGATGGAGTTTATGTCAGAAAAGGCTGATTCACAAAGATAAGATTTTTCCTCATTGTTTGCGGAACCTTCTTAATCTTTTGGACATATTTTCACAGCAATCTGGCCTTAAGCTTAATTATGATAAATGTAAAATGTTAAGGATCGGAAATCTAAAGGGAACGTCCTTTCGAATGGAATGCAAAGTGCCTGTTTTGTGGACAGATGGACCAGTTAACATACTTGGTGTTGTTGTCCCAGAAAATCTGGAAGATCTAGGGCAGGGGTCACCAACCTTTTTGAAACCAAGGGCTACTTCTTGGGTACTGATTAATGCGAAGGGCTACCAGTTAGATACACACTTAAATAAATTGCCAGAAGTAGCCAATTTGCTCAATTTACCTTTAACTCTATTATTAATAATTAATGATATTTATCTTTGTGGAAACACTGATCATCTTAATGATTTCTCACAATAAATATATATAGAAACAGATAAATATCAATATGCAACACTTTATTTTTATATTTTCTCTAAGTGCACATTTTTCAAATTGAACATTTTCAAATGATCACTTCTAAGACAGTCTTGTGAAATCACAATATCCCATTTTAACTAGCCAGCCACTAACATTTTTGAACAAATCATGAATTACTTTGCACCATGTTTGTACAAATAATAACTCATGTAAAATACAAAAGTAAACTCTCAAATTTTTAAATCATGTCACACTTTGAACTGGACACCAAATCTGTTATCTGTTTCTTTGTCAGTTAGTGGGAAGCCTGGCATTGCATGCTGTTAACTAGTGTGTTGTACTCTGGTGTGTAACTTGACACTGCAACTCTGAGTGAGTCTTGCAGATGTGCACCAGTGAGGCGTGTTCTGTGTTTGTTCTTGATGAAGTTCATGTCAGAAAAGGCTGATTCACAAAGATAAGATTTTTCCTCATTGTTTGCGGAACCTTCTTAATCTTTTGGACATATTTTCACAGCAATGTGGCCTTAAGCTTAATTATGATGAATGTAAAATGTTAAGGATCGGAAATCTAAAGGGAACGTCCTTTCGAATGGAATGCAAAGTGCCTGTTTTGTGGACAGATGGACCAGATAACATACTTGGTGTTGTTGTCCCAGAAAATCTGGAAGATCTAGGCTCAGTAAATGATGATAATCGAC
Organism: Entelurus aequoreus; assembly: GCF_033978785.1. NCBI lineage: Eukaryota > Metazoa > Chordata > Actinopteri > Syngnathiformes > Syngnathidae > Entelurus > Entelurus aequoreus. The sequence continues at coordinate 46,259,846 of NC_084744.1, forward strand.
TAAGAAAGCTGGACAAAATTATGCAATTATGGAAAGGGAAATCCCTAACCTTGTATGGTAAAATGTCTATTGCCAACTCGTTAATTATTCCTCAATTTATTTATTTGTTTTTGTCATTACCAGCTCCATCACAAAACTTTTTTAAGATTTATGAGCGGAGGGTCTTCGATTTTGTCTGGAACGGCAAACCAGAAAAGATTAAAAGAAAGGTTTTGTACAAAGAGTATGAATATGGGGGCCTGAAACTTCTCAACCTTGAAGCTATGTGTCTGTCTTTAAAAGCATCAATTGTTCCAAAGATGTATTTAAACATTGAGTGGTACACAAATGTCCTGTTGGACAAAAAACATGTACTATATCAAAAGAAATTGTATCCTTTTTTACAAGTGATCCCCTCCCAGAGAGTCTGCTGGGAAACATGGCGGGGTTCATAAAGGAAACAATCCACTCATAGTGGTGTTTTCAATTTTATGTGCCAGAAAAAAGAGACAATATTTTGCAGCAGTTAATATGGATGAACTCTAATATTGTAATAGATGGAAAGCCTTTCTTTTGGAAAAATATGTTTGAAAGAGGAATCATTTTTGTCAATGATATTATCAATGAGAATGGTAAAATTATGAAGTATGATGAATTTAGAGCTATGTATGGTGATGCTTGCTCAAGCTTTTCATTTTATCAACTAACTGGAGTAATTGGGAAAAGATGGAAACAAATAATTAATTATGGAACTACTAAATTATTAGTTTGTAAACCTCTAATAAGAAATTCTAGTTGGCAAAAAGGAACTAAAATAAATAGAAAAATATATAATTTTTATTTAATAAAGAAATCTTTGAAGGCTGCCTCATACAACACAAATGAAAAATGGGAGGACTTTTTTGACTGCCCGTTGCCATGGGATGCCATATTCAAACTAATCTATAAAACCACTATCGATGTGCAAAATCGTTATTTTCAAATTAAAATTATTTATAACTTTTTATCCACAGGGAAAATGTTAAAATTATGGAATATGACAGAGTCAGATGATTGCCGATTTTGTTGTCAGGAGCCTGAATCCACCCTGCATTTGTTTTGGTATTGTCATATTGTGTCTTTGTTTTGGGTGGAAGTTGAAAAAATGTGTTTAAGGATTGGTTTGTTTATGAAGCTTAATGTGGTTTCTGTTATTTTAGGAGAGTTCATTGACAATCATGATTTAATCAATTTAATTATAGTACTCGGTAAAATGTTTATTTTTAAGGCCAAAAACAGATATTCACTTAGTATTACTTTCTTTAAAACATTTATTCAGTATTTTCTAACTTTAGAAAGTTACATGGTTGAAAACGATAATGATGCCAAAAAACATTAAAAAAAAGATGAGAAGTCCTCAAAGGCTTATTTTGAAAGTATAATTATGTTCAAAGATTATATGATATCTGTTGTTGTGTTTCCTAATTTGAGTGACCTGGACATAATCTGGACTGTACATAAATGCTTATTTTGAAAATGTAATTTTGTTTATAAATTATATGCAATCTGTTGTGTTCCCTAATTTTTTTCTGTGTACATGAATGAAGGTGTGTGTTGCTGAGTCCGACTTGGACATTATCTGGACTTGGCCTGGTTTAAAAAACCCTTTAAACAAATCTAATTTCATTGACAACCTGGTCTGTTGAAGATAAGGCCCTGTTTTTAAAAATAAAATAAAATAAGATAAATAATTAAAAAACATTTTCTTGGATAAAAAAGAAAGTAAAACAATATAAAATAATTACATAAAAAATAGTAATTAATGAAAATTTTAGTGGACCAGCAGCCTATACAATCATGTGTGCTTCAGGGACTGTGTCCCTTGCAGATGTGTTGTCTATGTTGTGGGAACCAGAATATTGGTAGCAGAAAGAAATAACCCCTTTTGTGTGAGTGGGTGTGGATGAGTGTGCATGGGGGAGGTTGTTTGGGTTGATGCACTGATTGAAAGTGTATCTTGTGTTTTTTCTATGTAGATTTAATTTAAAAAAAAAAAAAAAAAAAATGTTTTTTTTTTTTTAATTTTTTTAAAATTTTTTTTTTTTTTTTTTTTTTTTTTTTTTTTTTTTTTTTTTTTAGAACAGGCTCGCGGGCGACTCATCTGGTCCTCACGGGCGACCTGGTGCCCGCGGGCACCGCGTTGGTGACCCCTGCACTACCGCCATCTGCTATCTCAAATCTGCAACTACCTTCAAATATATTTTAATAATTTTATTACCTTAGCCGCACTCATCCTACCAGGCTACCAGACACCCGCTCCACTGATAAATAGCACCCATGGTAAGTTGGAAATGGTTTTACTGTATTTATTGGCCAGTTTAAATACGTCATAGAAAGTATCAATAATTATAGATATTGATGAATATAAAAAATGTATATTGTGATATAGTTTTCAGCCCAGCTCTACCGAAATAGATTTTCTCTAACAAATTTAAGTTTTCTGCTCACCCTAGACCATTTACATGCCTACTGTAGGATTAAAAATTCATACATTTTGTTTTTAAGCCGAAGAAGATGGATGGTTGGATGGTTGAAAATGAACTTAGTTACAGGTTTGAAAAATAAAAAATATTTACTTTATTTTTCCTCAAGCCTCTGTGAACTACTGTAGGATAGAAAACAGGGACATCTGCTTAGACTGCTGTCCTTTGAACAGCATAAGTAAATGATAATCATTATCATAAATGATAATAATCCAAGGTGAAAGGTCATATTGCTGCTTGTCCGTGTGTGTCAACACACTTCATGAATGTGTTTGATGTTTTTCTTTGATATATTACTTCACAGGGACTATGCAAAGATCAAATTAACACACTGACTTGCATCAAGACAAAAATGAAAGCAATTTTGGAGATCGATTCATACAGCATGTATAAGATAACCTAATGTGATCTTGATGCAAAGTATTCACTTAAGATGCAGCATATACTAACACATTATTTCATGTGCATTATTAATAGATGAAGAAGCAATAAACATGTCACGCACCCATCCAACCTGACATCCGGTAAACTCCTGTTGAGTGCAATCATATCGCTGGCCATTAGATTGAACTGGTTTATCTTAAAGAGCTCCTTCATCTTCTCGTGGTCTTCCTTGGGGATGTTCACTGCCTTGCCCATCTCACCGGGACCCCCGTGGCTACGGGATATCACAGCTGAAACCCAACATAACAAACTGATCAATTTTCAGACAACATTACTGATACACCTGTACAATCAGATAAGATCAAATGCAAGAACTGTATTGAAAAGTCTGCCTTTACAAGGACAATATTACTCAGTAATTGACACTTGAGATAACTGGTAAATTAATGTAGTGTTAAAACTGCACTAGTTATGTTTATTATAAGTTTATCCTACAATAAATATATACATACATACATACATACATACATATAAATATCCATAAATATATACATACATACATGTATATATATATATATATATATATATATATATATATATATATATATATATATATATATATATATATATATATATATATATATATATATACAGTGTTTCCCACACATTCATTTATTTGTTGCGGCCCGCCACGAAAGAATTAAGGCCGCCACAATTTTTTTTTTTTTTTTTTTTTTTTTTTTTTGTGTCCTGTCAAGCTTTTCAGGCAAATCATATAGTTGATGTAGATGCCCATATCGGCTGTTCAGATTTACTTTACAAAAGTGAAGTGTAGGATCAAGATTTTTGGAGCTCTTTGTTCAGTGGATCAGATGTTTGATGAAGCTTTGTGTCTATCTACCACCACTACTGTTTTCTGTTTATTTGTTACTGACTGTGGCAGGACACCTCTGCCTCTGTTTCACTTTATGTTGCTGGTAAATAATATGGTTGTAGTAGTAGGCTAAAGTTAAATTATTTAGTATGCACTAATTAAAGGGGCAGAGCTTTAAGAGACATTTTAGCTTTTATATTTTTATAAGATATATTTTTTGTAAGAACCACAATTAATAAATATATTTCAGTGAATAACTTATTGTTCAAATCTGTATATAAATATGTACATAAAGTGTTGTAATTATATTGTAAAATGGATGGATGGATGGATGGATGGATGGATGGATGGATGGATGGATGGATGGATGGATGGATGGATGGATGTTTAAAACAAAACTGTTATTATTAATTAGTAAGTATACATTTTTTTAGCCTTTTTAGAGAAAATCATATCATGGCTGCTGGTTAGCACCTTGCATGGCAGCCCCCACCATTAGTGTGTGAATGTGTGTGTGAATGGGTGAATGTGGAAATACTGTCAAAGCGCTTTGAGTACCTTGAAGGTAGAAAAGCGCTATACAAGTATAACCCATTTATATTATTTATCATTGTAGCAAATTATGCAAATTATTTGATGATGTCATGGTGACCACGCCCATAGCCACGCCCCCACCGCCACAGGTATCTTGGCAGTTTATGGCAAACACTGATATATATATATATATATATATATATATATATATATATATATATATATATATATATATATATATATATATATATATATATATATATATATATATAATCGAAGTCAGGTCACGGGGGCAGCAGCCTAAGCAGAGAAGCCCAGACTTCCCCGGGTATCCCGAGGCATTCCCAGACCAGCTTGAAGACATAGTCTCTCCAATGTGTCCTGGGTTTTCCTAATGGTCTCCGATCGGTCGTACGCGTTCGGGGGGGCATTCAGACCAGATGCCTGAATCACCTCATCTGGCTCTCTCGATGTGGAGGAGCAGAGACTTTACTCTGAGATCCTACCAAATGACAGAGCTTCTCACCCTATCTCTAAGGGGGAGCCCCGCCACTTGAGAGCTTTGCTTTTCGGCTTAGCTCCTTCTTCACCGGCACAGACTGATACAAGGTCTGCATCACTGCAGACGCTGCACCGTGTGTAAATGTATATACATATATATATATATATATATATATATATATATATATATATATATATATATATATATATATATATATACCGTAATTTCCGGACTATAAGCCGCACCTGACTATAAGCCGCACAAGCTAAATTTAGGGGAAAATACAGATTGCTCCATATATAAGCCGCACCCGACTATAAGCCGCAGGGTTTTGATGTGTAATTACCAGAGGTGGGACCAAGTCATTGCTTTGCAAGTCACAAGTAAGTCTCAAGTCTTTGCCCTCAAGTCTCGAGTCAAGTCCCGAGTCAAGACAGGCAAGTCCCGAGTCAAGTCCAAAGTCAAGACTGGAAAGTCTCAAGTCAAGTCCCAAGTCCTGCATTTTGAATTTCAAGTCCTTTCAAGTCCTTTTAACCACAGACTAATATATTTACACAGATTGTATATGCTTTTAAAACGCTGTATTTATTTATTAAAACAAGTGCATTTGAAATTGCAGGAAAAAAAATAGTGCTGACATTGCACTTCATAATAGCACTATTATCCAGTCATTTTAAACATTTAACTCATTCCTTTACAGAATAAACACATTTGAAAAAACAAGTGCAACTGTACTTATTTGTACAAAAGTGTTAACATTGTATGTCCATGGCATATTGCATTGTAACTAGTTCCACAGCAGTTTCTATCCTGTTCTTACCTTATCTCATTGATCTCATCTCATACTGTATGTGTGTTGATGTGTGCGTACATATGAAAAACATAACAAAAACATGAACAAAACAATGAACAGAGTTGAACTTTTTAGATGTCAGGGCCCTATGCAATATGTACACATATTCTTAATATAGTATACATTTTAACTGACCTTTATTTGACTATGTTTGTGTTTTTGTAGGTGGCTAAAATACGCGGTGCTGCTGACCGCCGTCTAACGTTATGTTACTGTGTGTGATACATTGACTAACGTAACGTTAATTGTAGGTACCTCATGCAGCCCTGCTTAAAAATAATCACTTGACAAAAAGTATGAATAAGGTTAGCGAACTGCAGTGGATGCAACAGATTGCCGTGTTTGCAATGACGTTATAACCATAGACATCTTATAAGTAGACGCAGCATTGGCTGCTGTGACACGAGTAATTTGGCCGCCATCTTGAAGTGGTGATGAGGAGCCGGCGAGCAGCCTAAACTGACAGTTGACAGGTAGAAAACAAAGATGCCGGGTTGGTGTTCAGCGTTTTCCTGCTCAAATGAGCGGACTGTTGAAAATAGGAATCGGGGGATTACTTTTCACAAGTAAGATTTAACATTAATGTACTATTGGTTGTATTTTATGAAAATAATATTACCACAGAGTTGAGAAGGAGCAAAGATCTTTAATATTTGTATGTGAAAATCACAAATAAATCTTCTGGGGGAGGATGACCCCCCTACAGGGGTTTGGTTTACAAACTTTCAGCCCCACCTAAAACAAAATTCACCAGCCGCCACTGATTATGATGCATTCTCATTTTAGGCAAAATATAAGACAATACTTTCTTAACAGTATAATTGTAACCAGGAATAAGTCTTCAAGTAACAATATTCAAATACTAACATTGTTGGGTAAGACAGAATTTGGTTTTATTCTGAATCCAGTGAAACAGATTGGTGGTTTTAGCTGATATAAAGACTTACAGGTGTTTATATATGTTTATGTTGAAGAATTTGGCAGACGCTTTTATCCAAAGCGACATACATAAAAAATACATATAAAACAATGACTGTAAACATGATAATTTAAGGGAAGAATGTAATACAAAATATCAATACAAAGTGTCAAGACAGAATAAACTCTCTGCTTCTGCAGCAACAGAGATACAGTCTATAAGATATATAGATATCTAATGTATGCATACATTGTTTATGTAGGATATACGCATGTATATATAACCTAATCATATTGTTTCTTCAATTTAAAAATAGCTGACCGTTTTTTTCCCCTTTTTCTGGGATTATATTCCCAGTTTTGATATCGGACGTCTGGTCACTTATAGCGTATAACAATATTATATTACTGTTAAGCAAACTATGAATAATAAAACACGCCAAAACATGTGTCCTTTATCATAGCTACACGTATGACAAAAAAGCGCGTGAAAATCAGTGGTATTCAGTGAGGTAAGATGAATTAAATGCGCTGACAGTTCATTGCTCCTGCCAAATGAATTGCACTAGTGGAGCGGATCACCACTCCAAGATGGCGGCCCCGCGTCTCGTCTGCGCCTGTAGGCAGTAGCGCTCCATGCTGCGTACCCTTATAAGATGTCTATGGTTATAACGTTAGCAGTGAGTTATAGTCTCACTGATTTAACTACACAGCAAATAAAAGTCATGTTACTTAGCCAATAAACGTTAGCTTACATTCAAAACTTACCCTTCTTTGTGCATCTTCAAATGTCGAACGAAGTTGGAAGTTGTTACGTCTCCGTCTATAATATTCGAACTGCATGATTTGCATAGGGCTATTCGTTTTTTGTTGAACGAGTCGTAGTTTTAATACCCGAACGAAATTAACTTTGGCATAATTGTTTCTCACTGCCGCATTGTTTGACAATTCTTCTTCATTGGTTGTCCTGCAATTTGATTGCATGAGAGCTGTGGGATGAAAATAGCGTAGATCTAATTTGATTGGCTGTTGTACTGAGAGCACACCAGCTGACAGGAACAACACGCTGATAGACACAGACGAAGAAAAGGAAAAAATACGGAGCGGCGCGCTCCCAAATAACTTTTTAATCTTTGGGTTTTGGGGAAAGTAGCAAGTCATGTCAAGTCAAAAGGCTCAAGTCCAAGTGAAGTCACAAGTCATTGATGTTAAAGTCTAAGTCGAGTTGCAAGTCTCTTTACATTTTGTCAAGTCGAGTCCAAAGTCATCAAATTCATGACTCGAGTGTGACTCGAGTCCAAGTCATGTGACTCGAGTCCACACCTCTGGTAATTACCGTAGTATATAGCAGAGGTGGGACCAAGTCATTGCTTTGCAAGTCACAAGTAAGTCTCAAGTCTTTGCCCTCAAGTCTCGAGTCAAGTCCCGAGTCAAGACAGGCAAGTCCAGAGTCAAGTCCAAAGTCAAGACTGGAAAGTCTCAAGTCAAGTCACAAGTCCTGCATTTTGAGTTTCGAGTCCTTTCAAGTCCTTTTAACCACAGATCAATATGTTTACACAGATTGTGTATGCTTTTAAAACGCTGTATTTATTTATTAAAACAAGTGCATTTGAAATAGCAAGAAAAAAAATAGTACTGACATTGCAATTCATAATAGCACTATTAACCAGTCATTTTAATAGTTTAAACAATTTTAAACATTTAACTCATTCCTTTACAGAATAAACACATTTGCAAAAACAAGTGCAGCTGTACTTATTTGTACAAAAGTGTTAACATTGTATTTCCATGGCATATTGCATTGTAACTAGTTCCACAGCAGTTTCTATTCTGTTCTTACCTTATCTCATTGATCTCATCTCATACTGTATGTGTGTTTATGTGTGCGTACACATGAAAAACATAACAAATACATGAACATAACAATGAACAGAGTTGTACTTTTTACATGTTAGGGCCCTATGCAATATGTACACATATTCTTAATATAGTATACATTTTAACTGACCTTTATTTGACTGTTTGTCTTTTTGTAGGTGGCTAAAATACGCGGTGCTGCTGACCACCGTCTAACGTTATGTTACTGTGTGTGATACATTGACTAACGTAACGTTAAGTATAGGTACCTCATGCAACCCTGCTTAAAAAAAATCACTTGATAAAAAGTATGAATAAGGTAGCAAACTGCAGTGGACGCAACATATTGCCGTGTTTGCAATGACGTTATAACCATAGATATCTTATAAGTAGACGCAGTATTGGTTGCTGTGACGCGAGCAATTTGCATCTTGAAGTGGTGACGAGGAGCCGGCGAGCAGCCTAAACTGACAGTTGACAGGTAGAAAACAAAGACAGTGTTCAGCGTTTTCCTGCTCAAATGAGCGGACTGTTGAAAATAGGAATCGGGGGATTACTTTTCACAAGTAAGATTTAACATTAATGTACTATTGGTACTATTGGTTGTATTTTATGAAAATAACATTACCACAGAGTTGAGAAGGAGCAAAGATCTTCAATATTTGTATGTGAAAATCACAAATAAATCTTCTGGGGGAGGATGACGCCCCTACAGGGGTTTGGTTTACAAACTTTCAGCCCCACCTAAAACAAAATTCACCAGCCGCCACTGATTATGGTGCATTCTCATTTTAGGCAAAATATAAGACAATACTTTCTTAACAGTATAATTGTAACCAGGAATAAGTCTTCAAGTAACAATATTCAAATACTAACATTGTTGGGTAAGACAGCATTTGGTTTTATTCTGAATCCAGTGAAACAGATTGGTGGTTTTAGCTGATATAAAGACTTTCAGGTGTTTATATATGTTCAAGTATTTGGCAGACGCTTTTATCCAAAGCGAAATACATACAAAATACATATATAACAATCACTGTAAACATGATCATTTAAGGGAAGAATGTAATACAAAATATCAATACAAAGTGTCAAGACAGAATAAACTCTCTGCTGCTGCAGCAACAGAGATACGGTCTATAAGATATATAGATATCTAATGTATTCATACATTGTTTATGTAGGATATACGCATGTATATATAACGTAATCATATTGTTTCTTCAACTTAAAAATAGCTGACCGTTTTTTTCCCCCTTCTCTGGGCTTATATTCCCAGTTATGATCTCGGACGTCTGGTCACTTATAGCATATAAGAATATTATATTACTGTTTAGCAAACTATGAATAATAAAACATGTGTCCTTTATCATAGCTACACGTATGACAAAAAAGCGCGTGAAAATGAGTGGTACTCAGTGAGGTAAAATGAATTAAATGCACTGACAGTTCATTGCTCCTGCCAAATGAATTGCACTGAGTGGAGCAAATCACCACTCCAAGATGGCGGCCCCGCGTCTCGTCTGCGCCAGTAGGCAGTAGCCCTCGATGCTGCGTCTACTTATAAGATGTCTATGGTTATAACGTTAGCAGTGAGTTTACAGCCTCACTGATTTAACTACACAGCAAATAAAAGTCATGTTACTTAGCCAATAAACGTTATCTTACATTCAAAACTTACCCTTCTTTGTGCAACTTCAAATGTCGAACGAAGTTGGAAGTTGTTGCGTCTCCGTCTGTAATATTCGAACTGCGTAATTTGCATACGGCAATTCGTTTTTTGTTGACCAAGTCGTAGTTTTTATACCCGAATGAAACCAACTTTGGTATAAATCTTTCTCACTGGCGCGTTGTTTGACAACTCTTGTTCATTGGTTGTCCTGCAATTTGATTGGCTGAATGCTGTGTGATGAAAACAATGTAGATCTAATTTGATTGGCTGTTGTACTGAGAGCACACACGCTGACACGCAGCACACACGCTGATAGACAGACATGTACAAAATGAAAGCTACGGAGCGCTCCCAAATAACTTTTTAAGCTTTAGGTTTTTGGGAAAGTAGCAAGTCATGTCAAGTCAAAAGGCTCAAGTCCAAGTGAAGTCACAAGTCATTGATGTTAAAGTCTAAGTCGAGTTGCAAGTCTCTTTACATTTTGTCAAGTCGAGTCTAAAGTCATCAAATTCATGACTCGAGTCTGACTCGAGTCCAAGTCATGTGACTCGAGTCCACACCTCTGGTATATAGGGGTTCCTGCTACCACGAAAGGGGATTGTCGGGACAGAGATGACTGTTTGGGAATGCAAAGCGTCCCATTTATTAACAATAAATCTTTCAATCATTCAATCAAACTTTCACATCTTTGACATGGCGAACAGCATTCGTGCAGAGTACAAATAATACAACGGTGCAAAGTAATACAAAGTGCTCGCCTGTACGTTATCAAAATAACCAGCCTACCGGTATATGAAAAGTCAGTCTTTAATCATTGTGTCATCGTCTTCCTCCTGCGTACTAAAACCACCAAAATCCTCTTCGTCGGTGTCGGAGAAGAACAGGCCGTAAATAAGCCGCACCCTTGTATAAGCCGCAGGGACCAGAACGAGGGGAAAAAGTAGCGGCTTATAGTCCGGAAATGACGGTATATATATATATATATATATATATATATATATATATATATATATATATATATATATATATATATATATATATATATATATATATATATATATATCTATATATATATATATTCACTACCGTTCAAAAGTTTGGGTTCACCCAAACAATTTTGTGGAATAGCCTTAATTTCTAAGAACAAGAATAGACTGTCGAGTTTCAGATGAAAGTTCTCTTTTTCTGGCCATTTTGAGCGTTTAATTTAGGGCTGGGCGATAAAACAATAACAATATATATCGCGATAGACATGTGATCAATATCAATAGAAAATGGGGTCGATAAAACGTTCGATAATTTCACTGAGTTCTGTTAGAAAAAAAATAGGAAGAAAGGCAGAGCCGGAACCGCACGGCATTCTGGGGGGTGTAGGCAGAGAAGGGCTTTGGCCTCTCCACCTATCACGGCCGAGCCTGAACCGCAAGGCATTCTGGGAAATGCTAACAGGAAGAAAAAAAAAGCAACAACGGCTAGCTGACGACGAGGAGTGAAACAAAACGGGAATATGAGTGCGGCAGCACGAGAGGAAATTGTAAATAAAAAAGGAAACGTCACGTCACCAGTTTGGCAGTATTTTGGATTTTTTAAAATCCGATACGAATCAGAGTAATACTGTCTGCAAACTTTGCAAGGTCGTCGTCCCGACCAAGTCTGGGAACACGACAAACTTATTTTAGCACATGAGCCGCTCTCACCCGCTGGAGTACAGCAGTATCAAACAGCCACAACCATCTACATCAGCCGGTGCAAGTGGAACAGCACCGAAGCGGCAACAACAGACCACCATCGTCTCGATGGTGGTCTGTTGTTGCCGCAGACAGTATTACTCGGCAGCAATGCCATACGACAAAAATTCAAAACGTTATAAAGAAATAACGGATGCAGTGGTGTATCAATTAGCGAAGGACATGCTAGCGCTCAACATAGTTGAGAAGTCTGGGTACAAGAATCTCATACACGTGCTCGACCCCCGTTATGTTCTACCTGGCCGAAAGCACTTTTCCAAGACAGCTATTCCTAAGCTTTACACAATGTGCAGGGAATCCGTGGAAAAGGAGATACTGAAGTTGGTTTGATTTTTCCATAAATGACTGAAGAGGGTAACAGGTTTTTTTTGTCACAGATGTTCAGACGCAAATTCATTCCGATGTTTACAATATTCTGTAAGACATGTATGTTTCTGCTTGCTTAATGTGACTGTTATTTATTTGCATATATTGTTACCAATATGGCTTTAAAGCCTGAGTTGTACACTACTAATTTCTTAATTACAATACTTTGCACATTTTGTTGGATTAAGCATTTATTGAATGTCAATATTTGCACATCGACCAGTATTTTCATTTATCTGACTGTTTTTCATAATGCTGGCCTCGTTCTAAAGGTTAAAGGTTATATTTAAAATAAAAGTATTTAAATTCTCCTGGTCTTTATTTAGAATAGTTTTGGTTTTTTTTATCAATAATTATCGATATCGACTGATATGAAACACTTATATCGTGATACATTTTTTAGTCATATCGCCCAGCCCTAGTTTAATTGACCCCACAAATGTGATGCTCCAGAAACTTAATCTGCTCAAAGGAAGGTCAGTTTTGTAGCTTCTGTAACGAGCTAAACTGTTTTCAGATGTGTGAACATGATTGCACAAGGGTTTTCTAATCATCAATTAGCCTTCTGAGACAATGAGCAAACACATTGTACCATTAGAACACTGGAGTGATAGTTGCTGGAAATGGGCCTCTATACACCTATGTAGATATTGCACCAAAAACCAGACATTTGCAGCTAGAATAGTCATTTACCACATTAGCAATGTATAGAGTGTATTTCTTTAAAGTTAAGACTAGTTTAAAGTTATCTTCATTGAAAAGTACAGTGCTTTTCCTTCAAAAATAAGGACATTTCAAAGTGACCCCAAACTTTTGAACGGTAGTATATATATATATATATATATATATATATATATATATATATATATATATATATATATATATATATATATATATATATATATATATATATATATATATATATATATATATATATATATTATTCATAAAGAAAATGTGATATTATCCTGAAAAATAAAGGATGCAGAGGCCATTTGAATATATTTTGTACGTTGAAAATGCAAAAACTAATTCAAAGTAGGTCAATATATGCTAAGCCAGGGGTGTCCAAAGTGCGGCTCGGGGGCTATTGGCAGTCCCAAGCTAATTTTTATACGGTGCGCAGCATATTGTAAAACACAATTACAGTACAAACAAAGTTTTAAAAGATTCTGAAAAAATAATAAAAGAGCAAACAAACAAAAAACATCCGAATCTCACCTTTGAGTTACAGGTGATGAAGCAAAATAGTATAATATCTAATAATATATCTCATTAACAAGAAATTGCAGGCTGCAGTTTGGACACACCTGGTTTTGCGCTATTAAACGCTGGGTTTTTGATTGATTGATTGAAACTTTTATTAGTAGATTGCACAGTACAGGACATATTCCGTACAATTGACCACTAAATGGTAACACCCGAATAAGTTTTACAACTTGTTTAAGTCGGGGTCCACGTTAATCAATTCATGGTAGGGGTAAAGGTTTCACTCATCACAAAATGTGAACATGTCATGCTCCTTTTAAAGACAGCAATATACTTCGCTTAAGCTCCTTGCCTGTCACTAAGACTTGTGTTGCCAGGGTATTAAATGCAACCCTGTCTGGTTGCTCGTTTTAATTTTACTTTAATCCATAGTAGAGTTTGAATTCAGACGCTTGTGCAAATAGACAAGGCGTGTGAGATCAAAAACCATCCCACGGTCCCTCGAAGGCCTCCTTTGTTGCTCACTGCTACTCTCGGTCAAGTGGCGACAAAGCATCCGAGCCAGCACCATTAGCCCAATGTAAATAAATCCTGTGGATTTATGACGCTGCCCTCGCTCCATCTCTCTCTAATAATCTCTTAGAGCAGAGGCGGTGTTTGCAATGAAAGGGGGACATGCAGTTCACATTAGCTTCATGACCGCAGGTTAAGAGGATTCCCTTCAACCCCCAACTAATGGAAATGTATGGGTGTCAACTGATTGTTGACCTCAAGTGATGTTCTTTATTATGTGTGTACAAGCTCCACACTGATGGACATCATTTGAGAGCTGACCAAATAGAATGGCCAACATTTTTTAATTTGGGGCATTTTCTTAATTTTAACTTTTTGAACAATACATGAAATACAGTTGAACTTCTAAGGCTAAACACTGTTCTTTTTCAGATGCTGGTTGTCTTCTGATTTGTTTGTATTTAGAAACTATTTTCCAATGGACATCAACAGAAATCCATTATAATAATAATAATTCATTCCAGAAATGTGGAAAACTTAGTCTTTAAATAATACACATATTTAGGTATCTGGAGTGCCTATAAACTATTAAGTGTGAAATTACACAACTAGGGAATTTGCCCATATCAGAAAATGTGTCTATCCAGCAAGCCATCAGATTTTGGCCTTTTTGTTATTAGGGGTGTCCCGATACAACTTTTTCACCTCCGATACGATACCGATACTGTAGCCTTAAGTATTAGCTGATACCTGATAGCAGGAGCCTGAAAGCCAGAACTACGAGACTGACAAACAGTTTCTACCTACAGGCCATCAGGCTTGTCAATGCTAACTTGTGAATTATAGCTCCCCCAGCTACCCCTCCCCCCTTTTATCTTTTGAACAAAAGACAGCTACCATGACCACCCCCGAACTGTGAACCATCACTGTAGACACTTTTCACCTTTGATCACTAAAGACACTTTTAACTGCTGCTGTGACCCAATGTCACCTCCATATTTATACTGTTGACTGTGAATCAGAATGTGCAATAATGTTATGTTACTCACTGTGCCTTGTATATAAAATGTTTTATTTTTATTTTAGCTAAGTACCGTGTGACTTGTTCAAGGGTGGACTACCAAAGTAAGATTTTCATTGTACGGTCTGTTTAACTGTGCATATGACAATAAACAATCTTAAATCTTGAATCTTGAATACCGATATTAAATCTGATACAAAATCAGCAAAAATTATAGTACATAATTTTACTATTTTGTTGTGTACAATTTTTTTTTTTAAAAAGGCTTGATGAAGTCAAATTACTCAGAGAACGATGGTAGGTATGAAAAACACTAACCTTATGACAGATTAATGCTTTAGAAGTGGAGTGTTAATTTGTTTTTGATGACACCAAGTAGTCACAATAATTCATTAAATTAAGAGCATAATGCAATAAATTGACACATTTGTTCCTGGTTAATTTCTAATACGCTTCTGCCTTGGAGACTTTATATCTGTAAGAAATATACAGCTATATTTATCTGATTCTTGCTTATATTGACAAATGTCGTGTTTTTAGATTGCAATGTTGTTGTGATGATCCGTTGCCTGTTTTATTTTAGTTTAAGACTCTCTCAGTCTCAGAATCAGAATCAGAAGTACTTTAATAACCTCAGAGGGGAAATTAAGATTTTCTGTTTCAGTGTTCTGTGTTTCTTGGTTGTCATGGTTGCTGATTATTTCCACCTGCCTCTGATTAGTGTTCAAGACGCTCACCTGCTCCCGGGCACTAATCAGAGAGCTATTTATTCCTGCCTTTCGCCACACTCTGTCTGGCTGTTTTGTTTGCTTCATGCAACATGTCGGTTATCTTAGCTTCTTGTTCCTGTTCCTGTGCTTAGCTCTACTCTAGCTTCAGGTGCAATCTGCACGCTTTTCTGTTCTTGTTTTCTTGCCTGATTTATGAAAATAAATCATTTTTTCTACCTGCACGCTGCTTCCAGAGTTCCGTCTGCATCTGGGGGAAACGACCGCGGCATAACCGTGTGAACCCCCAACCGTAGCAGTTGTTCAATTAAGGACATTCATTACGTACGTCCAGCTTGTGTGCTAAGTAAGCCATTGTGTAGCTAATGTGTGCTTATTAGAGGACATGTAGACGTTAACTGGCTGTCAAGCTTTGCATAAGCAAATGCGCTGCAGGGCTGCTTGTATCGGCGCTTATAACAGAGATTTTACATACAAGACGATATCATCCAATACTTGTTTTGTTGCTGATATCGAGCCAATGTCTGATTGCAATATCAGATTAGGACACCCCCTAACAGGCTAATTAGTAATACCAAGCCCTCATAGAGTTTCTCAGCCAATGACTTGTAAGCTCCTTGAGTTAAAAGAAGCCTGTACGTTTCTCACAAGCAACTACATGGAACCACTAACTAATAAACACTGAGTCATAGCCCAAAGCTAAGCACAGCTTTACTGTTATTGGATGCACAGACTGTCACACATTATTACACCACAGCCGCAGAGGACATCATAACAAAGTGAATTAACTTTGTTTACGAGTTTTAACAGCTTCATTAAACATGACAGCCCCCCAAAAAAATAATCTAATGTTTTAATCGTGCTGCTGAATCCAAACTGCCACAATTACAACACCTTAGTTAGAAAAGCATTGTTTCAAGCAGGGATGGGCAGCTGAATCAGTTTCCTTCATCACCTACAGAGAAAATTAACAAAGATGTTTTTAAATATATTTTTAAACGGACGTGAGATTCCAGCGCCACTGCTGGTTGCAGTCATGTTGTGCACTCTGTTATGCCTCAAGTGCTTTATGATGATAGAAATCAATGCACTGCACTCAATCTACACAATTATTAACTATCAATTATTGATTATTATGCCCACCCCAGGTTTTAGGTAACATTTTAATGTTACTAACGGTCATGTGTATAAAACCAAGTTAAATACAGTGGTACCTCGGGATATCTGTGACTCAGCTTACCAGTTGTTTGGGATACAAGCCGCCTCTCCGCTAATTGTAATGCTTTAAGTTGCGAGCATAAATGTAAGTTATGAGCCTGCCCACCACGAGTCGCCACAGCAAATGCCACAGTGAACCACGTGAGATCCGGTGTCTGACTCGCTACCAATAGCTTATAGCTATAAAGATTGACATAACTTTACTTTTCAACCACTGGAAGGAAGAAAGTGAGTGTGATGGGCAGTGCTGAAAAGAAGAAGTCTATGATATTCATTGATTTAAAAAATACAAATCATCAAACAACTCGTAGCCGACTTGACAAAGCAATTCGAGCGTATCACTGCTCGTCTGCACCATACTGAAGCAGAATGAGTCAATAAAACCAGCCAAAGACGTTTAAATAATATCTAATAGGAGGACATTTATCCATGAAAATATGAAGATGCTGATGGTGTGTTTGAGAGAAGCAGCTGGAAGGAGATACCGTAGAAGTCCGCTCTTTAAAGTGGCCGTGCCAGCAATCGGAGGGTTGCTGGTTACTGGGGTTCAATCCCCACCTTCTACCATCCTAGTCACGTCCGTTGTGTCCTTGGGCAAGACACTTCACCCTTGCTCCTGATGGCTGCTGGTTAGCACCTTGCATGGCAGCTCCCGCCATCAGGGTGTGAATGTGTGTGTGAATGGGTGAATGTGGAAATACTGTCAAAGCGCTTTGAGTACCTTGAAGGTAGAAAAGCGCTATAAAAGTATAACCCATTTATCATTTATTTATTACATTACTCTATAAAACTACTGACGATGCTTGTAATACATTCTATTGTATTGTTTTGATACAATATTTCTATTTGTACATTATTCCTTTTAAAAGGCACACTACATATTAAAAATGCTGTTTTAGGGGGGGCAAGCACAATATAAATTGATTTAAATTAATTTCAATGGGCGACGCTGTTTCGCAATACAAGTCTTTGGCGTTGCGAGCTGCGCCACATAACCATTGTATCCTGAGGTACAACTGTACTGGTAATATTCAAATGTTATGTATAAAACACATGGTTAAACACACTCTTAATAAATAATAAGGTCTTGTGTGGCGATTGTTCAAAAAGTTTTGAAATGTTCAACATTAACTGGCGTACATATTTAGAGATTTCACCAGTGTCTGAATTTTAACAAATGCCTTTTTGTGCCAAACACAACCTTACTAATTATCCTGACATTTTTACTCCCTGACAAATATTTTGGTCATGAATTAAACCACATTACTGGTGGAATGCATCAAAGTTTAATTTAATTGTAGTTTGGACATGAACAGAATAACCTTTGTAGGGTCATACTAAAATGGAATCCTCTGAATGTGTTCAGTGTCAGCCTGCCCTTTATCTGGCCTCTTATGGCGGGGTAATTGCAGCACATGTGCAATTATAAGTTCTGTGAAGCAATTTTGCACATACTCAACATAATATTTCACTTGGAAAAAAAAAAGTCCTGGGTTTGCTGTGCTGGCTTTATTCATTTGCTGCAGTCAAGGTTTTATGCAGCTTTTTGACTGGACAAACTTTCTCTCAACATCACCTAGACACTCTCTAATCTTGTTTCCATTCAAAAATTCAAAAATGGTCTGTAGTGTTGTGCATCACTCATCGACTTTTTCTACTTTTATATGCTATCTCCTATTAGATTACATAATTTATCAGCGTATTTCTTAATATAAAATAGCAGTTGACAAGGGCCAAGTTGGTGTCAAAGTAAATACGACATTCAGGTGATACCAAATAATACATTTGTGAATTAGTTAACACAGAATGATGATTTTAATGTGGTTTCTCTGATTACAATACCTTATTATTATTCATTTTACAGTACTTCATATCTCATCACAACTAAGCAACCTAAAAAGGAGGCTACTATGATAAAAAATAGGAATGTATTGATCAACTTTTATGGCTACAGATCCGATCTGATTTCGAGTCCTAGTCCGATACTTTAATAATAAACTACAGAACTGAAAATGTTTTTACAGCAAGTAACTAAAGTAAACACAGTAACATACTTTTATAAGGCTTATTTTTTAGAACACGTAGATTTTATTAGTATTGTTATAAATCAAATGATGTGTTAAATTTGTGATTTTCAATGCTACAGACAATTTCTATTAACAAAATAAAATGGCTGGTGCACCATAAACAACTATTGGCGCCTATTAAATGTAATTAATTTGTTTCTTGCCTTTAAAGCCTTCTTGTATACAAACAATAACAAATATATATATGCTTTTACAATAATAACAAGAAGAAAAAAAAATAGATCTAATCACTTTAGTATTATTTATATACTGATAACGATCGTATCGATGGTATTGACATCTGGATCAATCACCCTTACTTTAGCTACTTGTGATGTCCTGCTGGGTGTGTGTGTGTGTGTGTGTGTGTGTGTGTGTGTGTGTGTGTGTGTGTGTGTGTGTGTGTGTGTGTGTGTGTGTGTGTGTGTGTGTGTGTGTGTGTGTGTGTGTGTGTGTGTGTGTGTGTGTGTGTGTGTGTGTGTGTGTGTGTGTGTGTGTGTGTGCGTGTGTCATGTACAGCCATACCTTTTCCTATAGTCCTCTAGTGATAATGGTATTTGGAAAAAAATGTGTTTATTTTACACCATGGTGGTGAGGATTAGTATCTTAGAAGTGGCTGCAGTTTGCTCTCAAATTCGAGCCAGCGTTCTGGCAAGACACGCACCCTCTTGGAATTGATGCAACTCTTACATTTGTGTAACAAGGAATATGGAAACGTAATTGTGTCTCCCTGAGCGTCCTGTTTTGAAGGAATGTTTCACGTAAGTATAATTTTAAGCCACGTACTGCGACACAGCTGCGGTACAGATCAGTTAAAAAAAAGCAAAACCTCAGCCTCTGATCATGATCAGGATTGGCACATCTCTAATAAAAACAACATATATTTTCCATATAAAAATGAATGCACTCTACAGGAAAACAAGGGAGGCATATGTATGTTATCTCTACCTAGTTTAAAAAATAATAACATGTATTCAATTGCTGTGTTTGTTCGTAATCTATTGTGTCATTGGTATACAATATAGTGATTACCCTTAACATACATGCCTTGTTTAACTTTTTTAGCTGTAATCCCTTGTGAAAATAAACATTTACAAAGCATCCTGGTGAGAAATGATGATTTAGCACATACCTTGTACATGTTCCATATTATATGAATTAATGGGTCCATTTTCTAAGCAATACAACTGAATGGTAGCCTGAGACATTTGGATCATATTTAGTGTCAGTGGCTGGCAGCTCTGCGTCAGTCTAACCTTAAAAGCAGCTTAGAAAGCAGCTTAGAATACTGCTTACTGGAGGGCATGTGAGGAGATGAACTGCTTAAGAGGCCCAAACAACCAAGCAACTGAAACCTGTTACAGAAAACTACTGTTTATGCATCTCATTACAATCCTATTGCATGTGAGAAAATACGATCTATAAGCGTCAGTGTTTAAGCTTTGGGTAAATTATTTGATTTTGTTAACATGAACAGGACTGACACATCATTTGAGTTGATAGCTGATAGCCGTCTGAGTTAACCCGAAGTGCCGCAACAAATGTTCAATGCTACATCCAGCTTTTATTGTTGGAAATCGCTCGTGTCAAAGGCTTACCAATATGGAGAAGTTTTATTGATGAGGCAGGCGTTGAAAAGTCCATCAAAAAATTGTTCTGCCAAACGGGGGTCAACTTTAGATAGCGTAGCGCCAAGATTAGCTCCATTTTGTTTAAATAGTAGTCACGCTTTCTCTGTAAATATTTTGATTGCTACAACATAATACCAATAGAAAATAAGGCACATACTCCACTGTATTACATATAATACATAAATAAAACTTAATTTTACATTTAATTTAGGCCAAAAACTATATGCTTTAAAAATTAAATAAAAAAATTCAAATCTGCAATGTATTGAAACCGAGACATTTGAAGCGCTATGTAGCGAGTCTCAAAATGTCTCAAAAAGTTGCTGGTCCCTTTGTTTAAAAAACAACGTTTAGGCGGGTCTGAATATCAGCAAAAATATAGCAACAAGGTCAATATGTTGGCAACACGAGCCCTTCTGCTACTTATTTTTATTCTCTGGCATACCAGGGGGCTCATGTATTAAGCTTGCGTACGCAAAAAAACCTTGCTTACCGACTTTTTCACCGCACAAAAATCTGCAGTCAATTCCATGTAGATTGGGATGTAACAAAGAAATGTGCTTGTTTTAGTGTGTAAGCAAACTTTAATACATCAAGATTTTTTCTTGGGTACGTGTTGAAACAGAAAATAAGCAGATATTAACAGTAAATGAACAAGTAGATTATTAATTCATTTTCTAACCACTTGTCCTTAATAATTTTGATAAAATAATAGAATGATAAATGACACAATATATTACTGCATACGTCAGCAGACTAATTAGGAGTCTTTGTTTGTTTACTTACTACTAAAAGACAAGCTGTCTAGTATGTTCACTATTTTATTTAAGGACTAAATTACAATAATAAACATATGTATAATGTACCGTAAGATTTTTTGTTAAAGTAAAGCCAATAATGACATTTTTTAGTAGTAGCCCGTCTGTGTGGGCACCCCAGCTGTAGGGTAATGGTGAGCAACAAAGCAGTCATGTAACAATTGTTAGCAGCTAAATAGCAATTAATTAATAATATTCAATAGACATATTCAGGTTATTCTTATATTTGGGTACAGTAGTAAATTGTTGAAATGCAAACACTATAAACCTGTTATCTATTGAGGGCTATTTAACAGTGTGAAATGCAGCCCAGTTAATGTCAGCTCTTAAAGAGCCAGGGAAAAGGCCAAGTGGCGTACAAATGGCAGACAGAGTTCACTGCCTACTTCATTTCCATCAATCTCTTTGCAAGACTGTGTGAACTCACCGCGTAGGGCAGGAAGGAGCGAGCGGTCCTTCCTGTCGTCACATTTGTTACACTCGCTGAAGTAGAGCAGCAAGAAGACATCCACCAGCACCCAAACTAAAGAGGTGGTCAACACCACCTTGCAGTAGACAAAGCGCCGCATCAAATCCCCGGTATGCCAGCCAACGGGTGTTGTGAGGGGAGCGGTTGTCAAACCCCAAACACAGAGGAGAGCTTGGTACGTTGCTGTGATATAAAGATGGAAGGATGAAGGCTGGAGGGGACTGGGCCAGTTTGAGCAGGAGGCATCATGCTGGAGGAGAAACAAATAACACAACAGAAGATAGAAGTCAGAATGTTTCTCTGTCAAGTTTAGTAGGACTTTGCTTAATGTTTAAGAAATGTTTTGTCAAATCATCCTTGCATTTTTATGTTAGTTCATTATTTGTATTAACTTTTCTACTTTTCCTCGCTACATAATGTTAGAGCTGCAGCTATCGAATATTTGAGTTATCGAGTATTCTATCGAATATCGAGATCAATTAATCGAGTAATCGAATAAATCATGTTTTTACTTAATTAGGGTTTAATTATACATGTTAAGATGTGCCCTCAATTATTACGTTTGGCCTAATTGTCTTTTATTTCCTAAACGCCTGTTTTCATTATTGAAGGCTGACATGCACAGCTGAAATGTGTCCGTGGTTGATTGTGCCAATTTGTGTGTGCTAATAAAAACAGGTGCGCTCACAGCCCTATGTACTCGGATAGCATTGTTAGTTTTCAACACCTTTTGGCGGCATTTGATGACTTTGCGGGAGTGAGAAAACACATCCTGGTTATCATAATGAATAACATTTATTTTACTAATACAACTTTCGCGTTTACATTTGATAATAGATGACTTACCTCGCCTCCAGACGTCCCTCAATCCGATGCTTTCTCAAAAGGTGCTACAGTATCGAACTTGTGTTATTGTAGTATGCGAGCTACACTTTGCAATGTTTGCATACTACTGCGTTTTCCTTCCCTTTGTAGTGTGAAGTGTTCCCACACCTTAGACAACTTTTGTCGTTTCTTAATTCCCTCATTTTGCAGCATCTGCCATTGCGAGTTATGTCGGGGAAAAGGTTTTGTAAACTCAAGCGTATTTAAAAGAGCGGTGTTGTGCAGTGTAGGGGGCGTATGGTCTGTGACGTAAACACACTGTGCAATACCTAAACTAGTGGTTCTTAACCTTGTTGGAGGTACCGAACCCCACCAGTTTCATATGCGCATTCACCGAACCCTTCTTTAGTGAAAAATAAATTGTTGTTTTTTTTCAAATTCAAGACAAAGCTATATGTTTTTGGTAACACTTTAGTATGGGGAACATATTCTAAATAACGAAGACTTAATTTAGAGTTATTTGGTTAGGGTTCGGGTCAGGGTTAGAGGGTTAGGGTTATAATAAGGCCATGCCGAATAAGGCATTAATAAGTACTTAATAATGACTAGTTAATAGCCAATATGTTACTAATTTGCATGTTAATAAGCAACTAATTAATGGTGAATATGTTCCCCATACTAAAGTGTAACCATGTTTTTTTTACTGGTGCACAAAATGAACCGTGCATGAACATAACCTTGTTCAAACAACAAAACCAACACAGTGCATAAACTCACAACAAATTACACACCTGCAAATCAGTCAAATGTTGCCGTATCCGTAATACGCCGATAGGGAGAAGTTTGTATTTACACGATGAGTCGGGTGTGTTTTGACCTCCGCCGAACCCCAGAGGCCGACTCACCGAACCCCTAGGGTTCAATCGAACCCAGGTTAAGAACCACTGACCTAAACAGTCCGTGCGACATGTGAACTTTGACTACTGTTTACTAGTGCCGTAAAAACAAACTTAACGACGCCTCGAGGCAGCGAAAATTCCTCGAATATATTTTGTAATCGAAATAATAGTTACTCGAGGAATCGTTTCAGCTCTACATAATGTATTCCTTTTTAATCTATTCCTAATTTTTTTATGTTTTTTTTTTTCAGTTTATTTTATTCCTACAATGTGCTACATAGGTCAATAAAAAATCTGAAATCCACAAATGGCCCATGGGCCACACTTTGAATACCATTGGTTTACATATTTCACCAGATGGGCAAACAGTTGCCAAACAACAGAGGAGTTCAATATCTGTCTTCAAATTCTTGCACTTATGGAAGTGATAAAGCTTGGGTTGTTTCTGGAGGTTTTCTGCGTTGGTACTGGTAAAGTACCATCTTGATCTTGGAAGTATAATCACATCCGATGGAAATGTGGCAACATAAGGGGTTACATTTATATAGCGCTTTTCTAGACACTCACAGCGCTTCACAGAGAACTGAGAATCCAGACACACTTTCATGGTGGTGAGCTACATTTGTAGCCACAGCTGCCCTAACTAAGGAAGACTGACAGAAGTGTGGCTGCCAAACCACCAAACATTCACTCACATACACCAGTAAAGTGTCTTGCCCATGGACACAACGGCCTATAGAATATAACATGTAGCCATGTTCGGCTGGCGGTGGAATATCCAAGACGCTAAAAGTCAAGCTCTTCACTTCTGTAGTACTTCCTACAGCACTCTATGCCAGCGAGAATTGGAAAATAACAGTACGAATGAGGAAAAAACCTGGATGCCTTCCAACAACGTTGTCTAAGAAAAATCTTGACGCTCAAATACACTGACCACATCACAAATAAAGAGGTATACAATAAAACTAAAACACAACCACTCATCCAAGACTTAAACACACGTTGGATGAAATTCGCAATGGCATGGTTCCCTGTCGGAGAAGAAGAAGAGGATGTCCAAAACACACGTGGAGAAGAACCTTTCTCAAAGACCTACAAGCTTGAGACTTCAAATTGGCAAGGGCTGAGGAAGTTTTTCATGATCGAACGGAATGGCGTAGACTTTCCGCCCAATGCACTCAACAGTGTGGGAGGAGCTAAGTAAGTAACTAGTGAAGTAACTACATTACACATAAGTCTTAGTGGTAGAACAGAACCGCGAGTTTAGACTATAGTACTAGGGGAAATACGAGCAAGTAGAAACATTTTGCAGTAGTGAATAGAGTTCTTGTGTTGCTGAAAGCTGCTGAAAGCTGCTGTTGCTACAATATTCAAACAAGCAACACACATAACATGATTGTACGCATTCCACGGTGTTGTATGTATTTATGTAAGTTCTCTGAGCTTATGGAGGTGAATCTGCACTCACGCGGCGGATACTTTGCCTTCTGTGAAAAATGGCATCACGAAACTCTTCTGCTGCGTCTTCTCTGGCAAAGCAGGTGTACAGAGCCGTAACTAGGTTTTGACAAATATTGAGGTCAAAAAATGGTGGTCTAAGAGTAACTTTGAAAAGCTGAAATCATGGGTATACCTGCACCATATTAATTAAAAAAAAGTGATTGTCAAAGATGTTAGATAATATAAGGTGATAGTTATACCTCAATTAATGTTTTTATTATTTATACATAATAATATATAATATATATGTACAGTACAGGCCAAACGTTTGGACACACCTTCTCATTCAATGCATTTTCCTTATTTTCATGACTATTTACATTGCAGTTTGTCAGTGAAGGCATCAAAACTATGAATGAACACATGGAGTTATGTACTTGACACAAAAATGTGAAATAACTGAAAACAGGTTTTATATTCTAGTTTCTTCAAAATAGCCACCCTTTGCTCTGATTACTGCTTAGCACACTCCTGGCATTCTCTCCATGAGCTTCAAGAGGTAGTCACCTGAAACGGTTTTCACTTCACAGGTGTCATAGTTGTAATGCCTTCAGTGAAAATCTACAATGTAAATAGTCATGAAAATAAAGAAAACACATTGAAATGAGAAAGTGTGTCCAAACTTTTGGCCTGTACTGTATATATTACACAGGTTTAACCTCATTAAAACATACATTTAAAAACCCTACGGAAATTTTCGCCACATTCGTGTTGCGAACCTAAGACCTACTGCTTTAGAAAGCGAGTACTGATGATGGCCACAGAACCACCAGAAAAGGAAATTGAAAATGTGTGTTCCCATATTATAACCAGTGACAGAGCATGATGTGACCAGGAATAAGTTTGGGGTAAAATTTTATATGAAGCGCCTTGTCATTCAATATTTCAATAATTACCTTTTACTGTCTGCCCTGCAGGATGAATTTGAGGACCAGTCATAGACAATTTAGAGTGAAAGGCAAATTTTATTTTCACTCGCATACAAAACATTTTAACTTGGATTGTTTCCCTGGCTTCGAGACTCTCCCGAACAACAGTGCGGCGAAGACACAACAAACTCCCTTCTAGTCTCTCATGGACACACACCTGTTGTTGTTGACTTTGGACTGACTGACAAGAACACCAAGACTGAGGAACATAGACACGGGGCAGGCTTACACACACACATACCCCACCCTCCATCCAACGCCTTTGGCGTGAATCCCTTAGGGGTGATGGACGGCTGGGCAGCGCCTGAAGAGCTGCAGCCTGACACCGTAGCCCCCACTACCTTCCCTCTGTTGCAAGTCTCGAGTTGTATGTTGTAATATGTATATGTGCTTTGCTATGGAGTTTTTTTTCCCACCCTAGACTGGGCCCCCTTAGGAGCCCAGTCTAGATTGTATTTTTTTACTCATCTTCCCCCAGTGTTTACCTTTTTCCCATCTTTTACGGGGCGCCTTGTGGCGACCCATCAGCGTTCCTGTTCTGTAACCCTGTACACTGTTTGTTTGTCTAATCTTGAACGGGTTTGTGCAGAAAACAATGTTTTGTTGTACTTGTGCAATGACAATAATGACCTACCTACCTACCTACCTTAATGTGCTTCTTCACGCAACAACAACCCCCCACTACGCAGAGTACGTGTTCTACATTTGGGGGCAGGCGCCACCTGCCTGACACAACAACGTTATTATAGCGACAGCGTTTCACATCAATTTCATAAAGGTGAAACCAACATTAGTTACATCAGTATGATTTAATGTTAATGTTATGTTGACAACACATTTATGATCGGATGATCTTTAAAAGTAAAAGTGGACTTAATCGCGTTATGTTGTTGGAGTTGTAGCGGGCTGAGCATGACCAGAAAATGATGTTGTCCTGCGCAAACGATGTGCTACACAAAGTACGTTTGCAGTCAGTCATATCATATTCTTTTTTTCACTTAGAAAAAATACCAAGGACATGACCTTGGGGTCCTCAATGGTAGTTACGGCCATGCAGGTGTGTGGATTTATGATTCATACGCCACAGTTCCACATTTGTGGCCACAAATTAATTACTACAAGACAACCTTTCTATTATTTTTTTATTTTATTTTTTTAAAAATAATAATCTTAGATTGTGCAGGTGGAGCTTGGTTTATGGTTTATGGTTGGTTCCCTGGTTATGAAAGTGCTTCCATATATGAAAAAACGTAATTTTGGTTCGAAAAGGATAGAGTCCCTCGAGAACTGGTAACATACAGCCAGTGTGTGCCACACACTACCACTACCAAGTGTTAGGCAGACTCTGCTATGGGCACACAAAAGGAAGGGAAAGGTAAAAAAGTAAAAAAAAGACTAATTCAAACTCTCAGGAGAGAAGTGGAAAAATCAACAGTCCAAGCCTAAACAATGCTGCAATCATTTTCAAGCATAAAAAGTGTATCTTTGAGCATGTTAAATGATCTATTTTTAACCAAAACATATACAAAATAGATAAGACCAGGGGAAGACTAAGTAGTAAGTAACTAACCAAAAAATGTTGATAGTACACTTTGGGTGTGATTTGATGAAAGTTTGCGTGTATGAGGAAACTGATTACACAACCTATTGAACCAAGACCTAACACAGTGCACTGTATTTTATTTATTGATTAAATGAATAATCCAACATTTTTGTATGGCTCTGTCACTAATTTCCAGTGAAAACATTTTTCAACAGGCTCACAGACAAAAACAAACTTCCTTCAAATAAAAATCACATGTCCTGTACATTTAATGAATAAAGCAATATTTTCTTATGACTATGTCAGTTATTTCAAGGGAAAACATTTTCAACAGGCAAACAGCAAACAAGTAAAGAATATATGTTCTTTAATATCAAGATACATACATAAATAACAACCTTTTTCCAAAACACAATATAGAATGTGAGGTGTAACAGGATAATGCATACATTTATCATTTGTTTTCAAAACGGTTACAAAAAAGTGGAACTCCAAAAATGTACTGTGGGAACCCATTTTTATGACTTGGTGGGGTCCCTGGGACCCCATTTACAAAATTCCTAGTGCCAACACTGATTGGTGCGTGCAAAACAGCAGCAGGCGATCATCAAATATCCCAGGGGCCATAGTTAATTCATTCGCGGACCTTGACTTTGACACGTAGGAGCTAGATTGTGTCATTAACATGCATTATCACGATACGACAATGGTATTAAAAACTCCATCTTTCGCCGCTTATGTCGCACAACCCCATTTTCTAATTGAGATGTATTCATATAATTTTTTCCCCAACAACTTTCTTATTTAGGAAGTGAACTAAATTTGCACAGGTTACAAGTAGAGTTCTACGGTATAACGGTATTAGTATAGTACCGCTATACTAATGACTTATTTTCGGTACTATACCGACTCTGAAAAGTACCGATCCGCCACCCCACCCCCCCTAAAGTCCAGCCCCGGTCGGCAGTGTTTTAGCTACTTCTAAATCACTAATCCTCGCCTCCATGGCGACAAATAAAGTAAGTTTCTTACAAGTATCATCCCTGCAGGATGAGGAATAGCTAAACATGCTTCACTACACGCCGTAGCTCACCGGCATCGAAATGTAAACAAACGCCATTGTTGGATCTACACCTAACATCCACTGTAATGATACCAAGTACAGTAGTGTATCTAGTCGATACTACTATGATTACGTTGATATTTTTGGGCATCACAACATCTTCTTTCATTTTTTTTTAATTTAAATTATGTTTATAAACTCAGGAAATATGTCCCTGGACACATGAGGACTTTGAATATGACCAATGTATGATCCTGGAATGACTTGGTATCGGATTGATACCCAAATGTGTGGTATCATCCAAAAGGAATGTTAAGTATCAAACAACAGAAGAATAAGTGATTATTACATTTTAACAGAAGTGTATATAGATAGAACATGTTAAAAGAGAAAGTAAGCAGATATTAACAGTAAATGAACAAGTAGATTAATAATTCATATTCTACCACTTGTCCTTAATAATTTTGACAAAATAATAGAATGGAAAATGACACAAGGTGTTACTGCATATGTCAGCAGCTAAATTAGGAGCCTTTGTTTGCTTACTTACTAATAAAAGAAAAGTTGTCTTGTATGTTCACTATTTTATTTAAGGACAAACTTGCAATAAGAAACATATGTTTAATGTACCCTAAGATTGTTTGTGGTCCCCTTAATTTACAAAAGTACCGAAAAGTATCAAAATCATTTTGGTACCGGTACCAAAATATTGGTATGGGGACAACGCTAGTTCCTTAATATCAAGATGAATGCATAAATGACAGCCGTTTTCCAAAACACAATATAGAATGTGAGATATAACAACATAATACATACATTTATCATTCGTTTTCCAAATGGTTACAAAAAAGTGGAACCCCAAAAATGTACTGTGGGAACCCCATTTTTATGACTTGAGGGACCCCATCAACAAATTGTCAGTAACAGAAAACTGAGAAGGTGTCGAATTAAATATCAACTTAACTTCCTCTTACTCCTTTTTGGACATGTTAAATTGTGCAAATATACCACGCGATGTTCCTTGATTTATTCATGTAACGTGTTGTCTGAAACAAAGAAATCATAACCATGAATAGATCAGTGTTTTTCAACCACTGTGCCACGGCACATTAGTGTGCCGTGAGATACAGTCTGGTGTGCCGTGGGGGATTATGTAATTTCACCTATTTGGGGTAAAAATATTTTTGGCAAACAAGTAATTATAGTCTGCAAATAATGTGCCGTTGTTGAGTGTCTGTGCTGTCTAGAGCTCAGTAGAGTAACCGTGTAATACTCTTCCATATCAGTAGGTGGCAGCCGGTAGCTAATTTCTTTGTAGATGTCGGAAACACGTCGTGTGAGACGACGAGGGTTTGACGTCGTATCTAATGCTTAAACCAAAAATAAACAAAAGGTGAGTGCCCCTTAGAAAAGGCATTGAAGCTTGGGGAAGGCTATGCAGAACGAAACTAAAACCTAACTGGCTACAAATTAAACAAAAACAGAACGCTGGACGACAGCAAAGACTTACTGTGGAGCAAAGACGGCGTCCACAAAGTGCATCCGAACATGACATGACAATCAACAATGTCCCCCACAAAGAAGGCTAGCCACAAAACAAAGCAGATGTGGAGAATAGTGTTTAAGGAAGACATGAAACTGCTACAGGAAAACACCAACAAAACAGGAAAAGCCACCAAAATAGGAGTGCAAGACAAGAACTAAAACACTACACACAGGAAAACAGCAAAAAAAAACTCCAAGTAAGTCACGGCGTGATGTGACAGGTGGTGACAGTACACATACTTTGAGACAAGAGCTATATTGATGCATGGTTGGTTATGGTTTAAATTCATATCCAACAATTGCGACAACGACTTTTTACTTTATTATTTCTGCTGTTTTTTTCAATGAAAAAAATGTGCCTCGGCTCAGAAAAGGTTGAAAAACACTGGAATAGACAATGCATATTGACACTAATATAAAAAAATATATAGAAAAGTGTTCCCAGCCCTGCCAGGAAAAGGAGGGGATTATGGACTAGAGCAGTGGTTCTCAACCTTTTTTCAGTTGAGAACATTTTTTTAATTCAAGTACCCCCTATTCAGCAAAGCATTTTTGGATGAAAAAAAGAGATAAAAAAGTAAAATACAGCACTATGTCATCAGTTTCTGATTTATTAAATTGTATAACAGTGCAAAATATTGCTCATTTGTTGTGGTCTTTCTTGAACTATTTGGAAAAAAAGACATAAAAATAACTAAAAACTTGTTGAAAAATAAACAAGTGATTCAATTATAAATAAAGATTTCTACACATGGAAGTAATCATCAACTTAAAGTGCCCTCTTTGGGGATTGTAATAGAGATCCATCTGGATTCGTGAACTTAATTCTAAACATTTCTTCACAAAAAAAGAAATCTTTAACAACAATATTTATGGAACATGTCCACAACAAATCTAGCTGTCAACACTGAATATTGCATTGTTGCATTTCTTTTCACAGTTCTTTTTGACAGACATTTGAAAAAAAATCTCACGTACCCCTTGGCATACCTTCAAGTACCCCCAGGGGTACGCGTACCCCCATTTGAGAACCACTGGACTAGAGTATATCCCATTAAGTCCATTAGGCAAATAGACCCCTGCTGTAAACCTCCTCCCCAAAAACACATTTAATGGATAGCACATGATTATGTCAATATACTGTGCCACATTATTTTGTCATTAAATCGGACATGCTGAAACATGGAAGCATGCTGTACATGTGACTAAAAAAAAGGAGATGATATTTACCCAAATAGTGCAGGGAGAAGTCCGCCCTCACGCAAGATAAGAATAAAAGAGTTGAAGTCCATCTCAGAAGACGATAGTAAACAAACCGGTGCGATGTCGTCGCTCACCGTACCTGTTTGGACTCCTGAATACCATCTGTGGTTGCCGCAGTAAGGCGGTAAACACGTGTACTGTCAATACGTGTCCGCTAATTGTTGTAGAGAAATTACCCCGAAACATAACATAACTTGACGTATCGGGAGGGATGCCTCTGAGGAGAGGATGGCGACATGTCGAAGTAGGAGATTCGGTGCAATCTATCCACAGCGCCCGGAGACCTATCTGCGTCTCTGATTGGCCGAAAGTCCCGTCAGTCAAGAAATCCTCTCGAAGAGGCGGGGCTAGAGTCCCAGGCTAGATTACAGTGCAATGTGCACAACATCCATCCATCCATCCATCCATTTCTAGCGCTTATTCCCATGTCATGATTAAATAGAGTATTAAATACAGTCATGATTATAATATACAGTACATAGTATATCATGTTTTTTGGAACTGCACTTTTTGGGAATTTTGCCTATCATTCACAATCCTTATGTAAGACAAGTACACATAATAATAATAATAATAGTAATAATAGATTTTATTTGTAAAAAACACTTTACATTGAGCAAACAACCTCAAAGTGCTACAGTGTATTAAAAAATAAATAAAAATATGATAAAAATAGATAAAAATAACAACTAGAACTAGCACGCATACATACATCTAAAAAAAGGCTTTTTAAAAAGAAGGGTTTTTAAAGGCCTACTGAAACCCACTACTACCGACCACGCAGTCTGATAGTTTATACATCAATGATGAAATCTTAACATTGCAACACATGCCAATACGGCCGGGTTAGATTAGTAAAGTGCAATTTTAAATTTCCCGCGAAATATCCTGCTGAAAACGTCTCGGTATGATGACGTTTGCGCGTGACGTCACGGATTATAGCGGACATTTTGGGACACCATTGTGGCCAGCTATTAAGTCGTCTGTTTTCATCGCAAAATTCCACAGTATTCTGGACATCTGTGTTGGTGAATCTTTTGCAATTTGTTTAATGAACAATGGAGATAGCAAAGAAGAAAGCTGTAGGTGGGAAGCGGTGTATTAGCAGCCGGCTGCAGCAACACAAACACGTAGCGGCTATGTCGTAGCCGGTGTTTCATTGTTTACATTCCCGAACGATGACAGTCAAGCTTTACCATTGGCCTGTGGAGAACTGGGACAACAGAGACTCTTACCAGGAGGACTTTGAGTTGGATACGCATGCTTGTGGAGATGGGACAACAGAGACTCTTACTAGGAGGACTTTGAGTTGGATACGCGGTACCGTGAGTACGCAGCTGCGGCTTCCAAACATTTGATCGCTTGCCCGTACGTGCGTGCCGCTATGTGCATGTCACGTACGTAACTTTAGGGAAATATACGTGCTGTATGAACTTTGTGGAGGTGAACGGTACTTTGGGCTGTGGGATTGAGTGTGTTGTGCGGGTGTTTGAGTTGTATTGGCGGGTTATATGGACGGGAGGGGGGAAGTGTTTGTTATGCGGTATTAATTTGTGGCATATTAAATATAAGCCTTGTTGTGTTGTGGCTAATAGAGTATATATATGTCTTGTGTTTATTTACTGTTTTAGTCATTCCCAGCTGAATATCAGGTCCCACCCGCCTCTCACAGCATCTTCCCTATCTGAATCGCTTCCACTGCCCTCTAGTCCTTCACTCTCACTATCCTCATCCACAAATCTTTCATCATCGCTCAAATTAATGGGGAAATCGTCGCTTTCTCGGTCCGAATCGTTCTCGCTGCTTGTGGCCATGATTGTAAACAATGTGCAGATGTGAGGAGCTCCACAACCTGTGACGTCACGCTACTTATTACAGGCAAGGCTTTTTTATCAGCGACCAAAAGTTGCAAACTTTATCGTCGATGTTCTCTACTAAATCCTGTCAGCAAAAATATGGCAATATCGCGAAATGATCAAGTATGACACATAGAATGGATCTGCTATCCCCGTTTAAATAAGAAAATCTCATTTCAGTAGGCCTTTAAGCATTTTTTAAAAGCATCCACAGTCTGTGATACCCTCAGGTGGTCAGGGAGAGCGTTCCACAGACTGGGAGCGGCGGAGCAGAAAGCCCGGTCTCCCATTGTTCGTAGCTTTGTCCTCGGAGGTTGGAGGAGGTTAGTCTGTCCGGAGCGGAGGTGTCGTGTGGAGGATTTGGGGGTGAGCAGTTCTTTGAGGTAGAGGGGGGCATTTCCATGGAGGCACTGGTGGGTTAGTAGGGAGACTTTGTATTCAATCCTGAGTGGAACTGGAAGCCAGTGAAGGGATTTGAGAACTCGTGTGATGTGGTCGTATTTCCGCACTCTCACCAGGATCCTAGCAGCACTATTCTGTAAGTACTGCAGCTTCTGGATGTTCTTGCACACAGAATCAGAATCAGAAATATTTTATTAATTCCAGAGGGGAAATTAAGATTTTCAACACAATCCCATTCAAGATCAGACAAACATTACAGGGAGACAGTACAGGATCGCTGACGGGTCTGACAACTTACAAAATGGTGAGAAACAGGTAAATGCTGGGGGGTGAGAAAAAAAATACAAATTCAGTCTAAGCCTGGGCCCCTGGAGAGGGGGTCCAGACTGAGGCCAAGGGAGAGAAAAAACTCATAGCCATAGCACACATAAGTATGTGTGTAAGAAGGAAACATCAAACATCAAAGAACACAAAGGACATTAAAGACATTACAAGAGCATAGCTGACACAACCAGCCATTTCTACATACAAAAGTAAAAAGACAACAACAAAAACATTGAAATACATTTTAAAACAAAACATATACACTGTGGTGGCCTCTGCTGTGTTCCACGCCATCGTCTGCTGGGGTCGGGGGAGCATGGCCAGAGATAGGAGCAGACCCAACAAAGCAACCAAGAGAGTATTTGTGTTTGACTTTCTCTTCTATTGTTACCAAATATCATTATTTTAGTTTTGCTCAGATTCAAAGATAGTCTGTTTTTGTCAAACCATCTTTTTAATTTGTTCATTTCTTCTGTTATTATTTGCATTAGCTTCTGTGTGTTCTCTCCTGAACAAAATGCAGGTGTATCATCTGCAAATAATATTAACTTTAAGTCCTTTGTAACTTTACAAATGTCATTTATATAGAGATTGAACAATTTTGGTCCAAGTATTGATCCCTGAGGTACGCCACAAAATATTCCAGGTCTGTGGTAGTGTGTTCGCCTATCTTCACGTAATATGGAGGATTATATATATCCAAGATCAAATACTTGACGCTTGAAATAAAGTTGGACACGTCCGTTTTTGTAGTACTGAAAGGAAAGGACAAAAAGCGCAATCCTCCGGGTTTTGTCTTCCTATTTAAACACACAATACTTTTTAATTTTCATGTCTCATCTTCTCTGGGAAGCACTTTTGTGTTTGTACGCAGCAACCCTCTTAAACATGAAGTCATCCAGCTATACTGTACAATTGTTTGTTTTTAATGAACTCAGCATGCACTCTTTTTAACAGAAGGTTGCCTTGAGGGCATCCCCCTGGTCTTTGATCTGCCCCAAAAAATATTGAAAAATAAAATGACAAACTTTAAAAAAATAAAAAATAAAAAAATAAAAAAATTGAATACTTCTCTAAACTGGGATTTAAAACAAAACGCAGGTGATCATAGAAACTACATTACCATGAAGGATATAAACTTCATGTACTTCACATACAAATACAGTAGAAGGTAAGTAAGACTCTTAAATGTTTGATTTATTATTTTAAAGCAAATAAATGGAAACAAGAAGTATTTGATAACATACTGTATGTGTATATGCATTTATGCATAATGTGTGTATATATATATATATATATATATATATATATATATATATATATATATATATATATATATATATATATATATATATATATATATATATATATATATATATATATATATATATATATATATATATATATATATATATATATATATATATATATATATATATATATATATGTATGTATATATATATATATATATATATATATATATATATATATATATATATATATATATATATATATATATATATATATATATATATATATATATAGTCGAGGTTTCTGTGGTTTATCCGTTATACATTGCTCAATACCGGGGTAGAGCGGAATATACGTTAGGTCAGGAAAAAACACAGAGGCTATTTCATCCCTACAAGCCTGTTTTGCAGGTTTCCCTGCTCTTCGGGGGATTTGATTTGATTTTTTATTTTTTTGTAAAATCCCCTGTAGGGATGAAATAGCCTCTGTACCTCTTGTGCAACTTGGGCAGTTAGGGAAAGGGAATTAGTAAAAATTAGTAAAAAAAAAAAATGTAAAAAAATTTGGTCTACAAACAAAAGTGAACATTTTATAAAAGTATAATTTGGCCGTGCAATAAGGTGGCCTCCTCCACAAAAAGGGAGTACATTACACTCCCGGTAGACATTCCAGCCTTCAAGGTGAAACACAGAGTTTACTAACGACCATAAGGTAAAAATAAACAAAGTGTACACATGGTAATAATAATAATAATAATAATATATTTTATTTGTAATAGCACTTTACATTGAACAAACAATGTTCAAAGTGCTACAGTGCATTTAAAAAACTAAAAAACAAAAATAAAGCTAGAACAACAAATAGTTAAATAAAATTAAAACTATCAAAAGTATTTTTTAAAAACAAGGGTTTTTAAGCCTTTTTTAAAAGCATCCACAGTCTGTGGTGTCCTCAGGTGGTCAGGGAGAACGTTCCACAGACTGGGAGCGGCGGAGCAGAAAGCCCGGTCTCCCATGGTTCGGAGCTTTGTCCTCGGAGGTTGGAGGAGGTTAGCCTGTCCGGAGCGGAGGTGTCGTGTGGAGGATTTGGGGGTGAGCAGTTCTTTGAGGTAGAGGGGGGTATTTCCATGGAGGCACTGGTGAGTTAGTAGGGAGACTTTGTATTCAATTCTGAGTGGAACAGGAAGGTCAAATATTAGCTGCTTTAAACATGATTATGGATAATTAAAAAAAAGAACACTTTAAAAATATATGCATTCTCCACAACACACACATGCATACACACAAAATATAATTATAACCTCATCCACACTACTCATATATATCAGTCTCAAATCACCGAGATCAGTTTGATTGCATTTAAGTTGTTCATTGCCAGGACTTTGTCAGAGTAAAAGCAACAGTTTTGAAACCTATTGGTGGTTTGTTTATTGCTTCATCCTGTGGTTTAGGATAGTTATTACACTTTAAAGAAATAATAATAATAATAATAATACCTGGGATTTATATAGCGCTTTTCTAAGTATCCAAAGTCGCTTTACATGTTAAAAACCCATCATTCATTCACACCTGGTGGTGGTAAGCTACTTTCGTAGCCACAGCTGCCCTGGGGTAGACTGACGGAAGCGTGGCTGCCAATTTGCGCCTACGGCCCCTCCGACCACCACCTATCATTCATTCAACATTCATTGGGGGCAAGGGTGAAGTGTCCTGCCCAAGGACACAACGGCATGGTAAGAGGCGGGGAGCGAACCTGCAACCCTCAGGTTTCTGACACGGGCGCTCTACCCACTACGCCATGCCGCCCCTATGTTCCTTGTACAGTATTTTAAGGACTCGAGAAACGTTATTGTCATACGAGCAAACATTAGAAAAAGGGACATACCATCAGTGTTGGGACCGTAACGTTACTGTGACGCCATTATTTTCGGCGGTAACTAGTAGTCTAACGCGTTATTTTTTATATTCAGTAACTCAGTTACCGTTACTACATATTGCGTTACTGCGTTATTTTACGTAATTTTTTATGTAGTATCGGCTAGAAACTGAGAAGATCTGAGTGTGTTTTATTGGAGCGCTGCAGAAGAGGCGCGGGAGAAGAGGCGCGCTATGGTTGGTGGGTGTGGGGGTGTGTGTGGGGTTGGGGGTGTGGGTGGGGGAGGCGTGTCTGTGTTTACTAACAAGACATCATGGCGCAGCCAAAGTCGAGTTTCTTAACATGGAGATATTCTCACTACTTTTCTTTTGTCGAGCACAAAGAAAATAACATTTTAGTTAAATGTAAATTGTGTCTTGGATCAACGATCCTATTTACTGCCCAAAACAGCAATTCAAATCTGCTGAAACAGCTACAAAAGCAACATGCTTGAACAAAGCTAGTAAAGAGAGACACACTTCACCTCTAACACCATCTAAGCAACAGCGGCTGGATTTTAACGGAGGGACTGCTAGCCAGGACAATATTGATAGAGCCATTGCAGTGTATGTGCTAGAAGACATGCAGGCTATTTCTACAGTGGAGTCACCCTCTTTCAGGCAGCTAATTAGCATGATACCGGGCGTCAAACAGCAAATGGCACGAAAACATTTTCCACGTACCTGTACACAGTGGACAGTGAGTACATAAACATGGAAAGCGAGCTAAACAAAACACTCCAAATTCTGCCTCTGCTCATCATTCAGCACTGAAGGTACACACACTTTGTCAATTCTCTTATATACTCTTTCATTCTAGACTTCTGGAGTGTTTGATTATCACATCACTCAAACAAATTGGCCCTTTGAAACATATCGTTGTCTTTGTGTGTTGTATGTAGACCACATTGCTTAGCAGAGTTCAGTGATGCAAATGCATGTCAAGTTGATCAACAGATTGTATTATTCTCCAGTGCAATAACAGTACTGAAATGAAGACTAAAATGGCATTAAAGGGGGCCTTAAAAAAATTTTTAAAAAATAAATAAAAGTAACTAAATAGTTACTTTTCACAGTAACACATTCTTTTTTGGTGTAAGTAACTGAGTTAGTAACTGAGTTATTTTTGAAATTAAGTAACTAGTAACTGTAACTAGTTACTGGTTTTCAGTAACTAACCCAACACTGCATACCATACATACATACTGTAGAGCAGGGGTGTCAAAGTAATTTTAGTTCACGGGCCGCATGGAGGAAAATCTATTCCCAAATCGGCCGGAATGGTAAAATCATGGCATGATAATTTAAAAATAAAGACAACTCGAGGTAGTTTTCTTTGTTTTATTTTGGCCAAAAATAGAACAAGCACATTCTGAAAACGTACAAATCACAAGTAATCCTCTGGACAAAACACTTCAAGTTTGTTGAAAATTCTGAGGAAATTGGTGCAGCTTCAAAAACATAATGATCTTAGACTTCGTCTCAGTGTATCTCTACAAAGCCAGGATTAAACTTTAAGTCACAGTCTTTCTGGGATTGAACAAAAAACACATGTCATTTCTTCTAGGTTTCAAATACCTCCTTTGTCATGTCCACGGTCGTATCAATCCAGTGCTAACTCAGCAAACCGTAAGAAACGGAGGTAAAAACTATTCAAAAGGGTTAAGTTTATACTGTATACCCATCCATCCATTTTCTACCGCTTGTCCCTTTCAGGGTCGCGGGGGGTGCTGGAGCCTATCATATATATTTTATCAAAAGGCCACGGCCCCCTGACACCCCTTCTCAACTGTCTATGCCAGTGTTTTTCAACCACTGTGCCGCGGTAGTGTGCCGTGAGATACAGTCTGGTGTGCCGTGGAAGATTATCTAATTTCACCTATTTGGGTTTAAAATATGTTTTGCAAACCAGTAATTATGGTCCGCAAATAATGTGTTGTTGTTGAGTGTCGGTGCTGTCTAGAGATCGGCAGAGTAACCGTGTTATACTCTTCCTTTCCTTTCTTACATTACCATGAATTGATTAACGTGGACCCTGACTTAAACAAGTTGAAAAACTTATTCGGGTGTTACCATTTAGTGGTGAATTGTGCGGAATATGTACTGTACTGTGCAATCTACTAATAAAAGTTTCAATCAATCAATCAATTCCATATCAGTAGGTGGCAGCCGGTAGCTAATTGCTTTGTAGATGTCGGAAACAGCGGGAGGCAGCGTGCCGGTAAAAAGGTGCTTATGCTTAAACCAAAAATAAACAAAAGACGAGTGCCCCTAAGAAAAGGCATTGAAGCTTAGGGAAGGCTATGCAGAACAAAATTAAAACTGAACTGGCTACAAAGTAAACAAATACAGAATGCTGGACGACAGCAAAGACTTACTGTGGAGCAAAGACACAATGCACATCCGAACACGACATGACAATCAACAATGTCCCCACAAAGAAGGATAAAAACAACTGAAATGTTCTTGATTGCTAAAACAAAGTAGATGCGGGAAATATCGCTCAAAGGGAGACATGAAACTGCTACAGGATAATACCAAAAAAAGAGAAAAAGCCACCAAAATAGGAGCGCAAGACAAGAACTAAAACACTACACACATGAAAACAGCAAACAATTCTAAATAAATCACAGCGTGATGTGACAGGTGGTGACAGTACACCTACTTTGAGACAAGAGCTATATTGATGCATGGTTGGTTATGGTTAAAAAAAATTGGCCGGGGGCAGGGCTGTATATATATATATATACATATATATATATACATACATATATACATTGTCTTTATATTCCAGCGAGTTAATCCGTTTTGTCATTTAACATTGAATGTTCATCAACATTTAA
The DNA here is from genome assembly GCF_033978785.1 of Entelurus aequoreus. NCBI lineage: Eukaryota > Metazoa > Chordata > Actinopteri > Syngnathiformes > Syngnathidae > Entelurus > Entelurus aequoreus. Next base: position 46,299,884 of record NC_084744.1, read on the forward strand.
CATTGTCACGTTATCGATGGGAAAATTCATTTTTAGACAATATGATTTGCCTGAGCGGCTAGGAGACACCGAGAGTAACAAGCGGTATAAAATGGATTAGAAAGGAAAGATAAAATAAATTTAAAAATTTAAAAATTTAAAAAAAAATTAAAAAATTAAAACTTGGGACTTCCCGTGGCCTGGATTTTGGATGTTGGGGGGCCGGATCCGGCCCGCGGGCCGCAGTTTGGGGACCCCTGGTTTAAAGTCATATCCAACAATTGCGACAACGACTTTTTACTGTCAACTGAGTTTAGTTTTTTAATGATTTCTGCTGGTGGTGTGCCTCCGGATTTATTCAACCCAAAAAATGTGCCTTGGCTCAAAAAAGATTGAAAAACGCTGGTCTATGCGACGTCAAGGCTTGGTTAGCCCAGAATTTTTTAATAATGAATGAGGGAAAAATGGAAATTTTTTAGTTTTTGGTCAGGCCCTCACTGACTTGGGACCATTGCCAAATTATGTGCGTCCCAAAGTCACCAACCTTGGCGTCACTATAAACAATGATTTTAAACTTGACAAACAAGTCAAAGGCGTTTTTAAAATCGTGTACCATCTTTGTCTTTTAGCAAAGGTAAAACCGTTTTTATCTTTTAACCTTTTTGAACAATTCGTGCATGCTTTAATTTCAAGTGGCCTGGACTACTGCAATGCACTTTATGCTGGCATTAGCCAAAAAGCTCTCTCCCAGTTGCAGTTAGTCCAGAATGCGGAAGCACAAATTTTAACAGAGGCCAGGAAACGCGAGCATATAACACCAATTCTTGAGACTTTGCACTGGCTCCCTGTTCATTTTAGAATTGATTTTAAAACCTTGCTGTTTGCATTTAAAGCTTTGCATGGACTGGCACCTCATTATATCTCGGACCTCATTCAAATTTACACTCCTGCGCTCTCTGAGGTCCGAGAGCCAGCTCCAGCTCGTGGTGCCTAAGACCAGACTTAAAACCAGGGGAGCCAGGGCCTTCTCTGTGGTCGGCCCTAAGCTCTGGAACACTCTGCCCCTCCTTGTTCCAACTGCTCCCACAGTGGAGTGTTTTAAGTCTCGTCTTAAGACCCACTTTTATTATCTGGCTTTTAACACTACGTGAGTTGTGTGGTCCTCTGTGTTTTTTAATTTTGATTTATATTTATTGTTTTTATTGGTTTTACCCTTTAAAATTATTTTTATACTGTTTTTATATTGGTTTTATATTTATTTTTGTTGTTGTTTTCATTCAGTCATTGGTGGAGCTAAGGATAATATTTCAATCAATCAATCAATCAATGTTTATTTATATAGCCCTAAATCACAAGTGTCTCAAAGGGCTGTACAAGCCACAACGACATCCTCGGTACAGAGCCCACATACGGGCAAGGAAAACTCACCCCAGTGGGACGTCGATGTGAATGACTATGAGAAACCTTGGAGAGGACCGCATATGTGGGTAACCCCCCCGCCCCCCCCTCTAGGGGAGACCGAAAGCAATGGATGTCGAGTGGGTCTGACATAATATTGTGAAAGTCCAACACATCAGCGAAAGTCCAGTCCATAGTGGGGCCAGCAGGAACCATCCCGAGTGGAGACGGGTCAGCAGCGTAGAGATGTCCCCATCTGATGGACAGGCTAGCGGTCCACCCCGGGTTGGGAGCAGAGTAGAAAAGAAAAGAAAAGAAACGGCAGATCAACTGGTCTAAAAAGGGAGTCTATTTAAAGGCTAGAGTATACAAATGAGTTTTAAGATGAGACTTAAATGCTTCTACTGAGGTAGCATCTCTAACTTTTACCGGGAGGGCATTCCATAGTATTGGAGCCCGAATAGAAAACGCTCTATAGCCCGCAGACTTTTTTTGGGCTCTGGGAATCACTAATAAGCCGGAGTTCTTTGAACGCAGATTTCTTGCCGGGACATATGGTACAATACAATCGTCAAGATAGGCAGGAGCTTGACCGTGTAGTATTTTATACGTAAGTAGTAAAACCTTAAAGTCGCATCTTAGGTGCACAGGAAGCCAGTGCAAGTGAGCCAGTATAGGCGTAATATGATTAAACTTTCTTGTTTTTGTCAAAAGTCTAGCAGCCGCATTTTGTAACATCTGTAATCTTTTAATGCTAGACATAGGGAGGCCCGAAAACAAAACGTTACAGTAATCGAGACGAGATGTAACGAACGCATGGATAATGATCTCAGCATCGCTTGTAGACAAAATGGAACGAATTTTAGCGATATTGCGGAGATGAAAGAAGGCCGTTTTAGTAACACTTTTAATGTGCGACTCAAACGAGAGAGTTGGGTCGAAGATAATACCCAGATTCTTTACCGAGTCGCCTTGTTTAATTGTTTGGTTGTCAAATGTTAAGGTGGTATTATTAAATAGATGTCGGTGTTGAGCAGGACCGATAATCAGCATTTCCGTTTTCTTAGCGTTGAGTTGCAAAAAGTTAGCGGACATCCATTGTTTAATTTCATTAAGACACGCCTCCAGCTGACTACAATCCGGCGTGTTGGTCAGCTTTAGGGGCATGTAGAGTTGGGTGTCATCAGCATAACAGTGAAAGCTAACACCGTATTTGCGTATGATGTCACCTAGCGGCAGCATGTAAATACTAAAGAGTGCAGGGCCAAGAACCGAACCCTGGGGAACTCCGCACGTTACCTTAACATAGTCCGAGGTCACATGTTATGGGAGACACACTGCATCCTGTCAGTAAGATAAGAGTTAAACCAAGACAAGGCTAAGTCTGTCATCCCAATACGCGTTTTGATACGCTCTAATAAAATATTATGATCAACAGTATCGAAAGCGGCGCTAAGATCAAGAAGCAGCAACATAGATGAAGCATCAGAATCCATCGTTAGCAATAGATCATTAGTCATTTTTGCGAGGGCTGTCTCCGTAGAGTGATTTGCCCTGAAACCGGATTGAAAAGGTTCACAGAGATTGTTAGACGCTAAGTGTTCATTTAGCTGCTGTGCGACAATTTTTTCAAGGATTTTCGAGATAAACGGAAGGTGGGACACCGGCCGGTAGTTTACCAGGAGATCAGGATCGAGGTTAGGTCTTTTGAGTAGAGGATGAATAACCGCTTTTTTGAATGCTAGGGGAACAGTGCCAGAGGAAAGTGATAAGTTTATAATATTTAACACTGATGGACCTAATAATACAAAAAGCTCCTTGATAAGTTTCCCAGGAATTGGGTCAAGTAAACATGTTGTTTGTTTTGTCCCATTTACACATTTTGACAATTCCTCCAAAGTTATATCATCAAAGAGAGAGAAACTATTTTGGAGGGCGGTATCCGTCGTATATACAGTCGTATTTGTGTTAATAGAACCCAGTTGTAGCTGAGATGCATTGTCTTTAATCTCTTTTCTAATGACTTCAATTTTCTTATTAAAGAAATTCATAAAGTCATCTGCTGAGTGGGTGGAGCCACTGGGAGGAGTCCCTTGTTGGGTTAGCGATGCTACTGTACTAAACAGAAATTTAGGATAATTTTTGTTGAGGTGGATGAGATTTGAGTAATATTTAGCTTTAGCTGAGGTAAGCATGAGTTTATAAGTTATTAAACTGTCACACCATGCTTGATGGAAAACCTCAAGTTTAGTCGCACGCCATTTGCGTTCCAGCTTTCTACATGATCATTTCTGGGCTTTAGTTTCTTCTGTAAACCATGGGGTACGCCTTTTAGGGGCCCTTTTTAGCTTTAGCGGTGCTACACTATCAATGGTGTCGCGCAGGGCGTCGTTAAAGTTGTTAGTGAGGTTATCAATAGAGCCCACATAATTTGGGAATGGTGCCATTACCGAAGGCAGTAGGTCAGTAAGAGTCGTCGTTGTGGTAGCATTAATGTTGCGGCTGCTATAGTAGTTATTATTATTATTATTAGTTTGTTGACAATGAGTCAGAACTTCGAATTTTATAAGGTAATGATCGGACATTACTTTAGTGTACGGGAGTATCGTAACTTTAGAGGTGGTGACACCCTTGACAAGCACTAGATCTATCGTATTACCGTTGCGATGCGTGGGTTCATTTATTATTTGTGTAAGACCACAGCTATCAATTATAGTCTGGAGCGCCACGCATGGAGGGTCCGATGGGGTATTCATATGGATATTAAAGTCCCCCATTATGATTATATTGTCGGCGTGCGTCACTAGATCAGCAACAAACTCTGAGAATTCACTGATGAAGTCCGAATAGGGCCCAGGGGGGCGGTAGATAACAGCCAGGTGGAGAGGCAGCGGTGTGACAAACCTCAAAGTGAGCACCTCAAACGAGTTATATTTATTATTTAGGTTAGGTGTAAGATTATAGTTTTCATTGTATATTAGTGTGACACCCCCTCCCCTTTTAAGAGGTCGGGCAACATGTGTATTGGTATAGTTAGTAGGAGATGCCTCATTTAGCGCAAAAAAATCGTCTGGTTTGAGCCAGGTCTCGGCGAGACCAACGACGTCAAGTTTGTTGTCTCTAATGACTTCATTAACTAACAACGTTTTGGAAGATAATGATCTTATGTTTAAAAAGCCCATATTATAGGTAGTGAGCTGTTTTGAGGATTGTTTGTTGAAATTATCCGAAGTAGCAATATTAATAATGTTGCGTTTATTATGCGTAGTGCACTTTAAATAGTTTCGACCATATCTAGGAATTGATACGGCAGGGATATTCAGATTGTTTGCTTGATATTGCGATAAACTGAACGCATCATAGTTAGCTACCTCAGTACAATGTATGTCTGCCTCTGACACGGTCACAAAAGAAAAAACATTATGTAAGTTGTGTTTTATTCTAAGAGAATTGCTATGTGTGCAGGGATTATCCAGCTAGTTCTAGTTTAAATGGCTTCTTACCCGGAGACTCCACGCTTCTTTGGTTAGCTTTTCTCTTTGTTGTTAGCCGAGCTCGGCATCCCCGCTTCTGCTTCCGCTCACACCGCTTACGTCGTCTCCATTGGCGGTCACCGCTAGTACTTGACTACGCTGCTACAAAGGCCGCTCGATGTAGCCCACGAAGTATTCCCATGCTAGCGAGGAGGTCCACCGTACATGCATCTTTCAGTCTATAACGACCCGATCCATCCACATCCAGAATTGTCTGTCGGTCGTATGTGATCACAGAGTGTTCACGCTTTGAGCCAGCCATGAAATTGACAGAAATGACGGGTGTTTTTTGCCAAATCGCTCTACACTCCCAAGAGCGTTAGCAAAGCCGCAGCATCGCCATCGCCATGCGCCGCCATTTTTCAGAGGACACATTTCACCACACCTAGTATGTGTGTGACAATCATTGGTACTTTAACTTGAACTATCCTATCGCCCTTGTTTCTTACTGGAACTTCAGGACATTTAGTGGCCTCTAGTGATTGCTTTGGAAGATGCAGCTGAATGAGGTTTGGGATTTGAATATTGTTTTTAATATTGTTGTGCGGCACTTTGGAAACATTTTTTTTGTTTAAATGTGCTATACAAATAAAGTGGATTGGATTGGATTAAGTAGACTTTTCTCGTGTTTGACAAAGACATTTTGGGGCAACGAGGGTGCCAAATGACGATGTGTTTGAAGCAGAAGACATAAAACGGCAGGTTTTAAGTTTCATGTGGATTGGATTAAGTAGACTTTTGTCGTGTTTGACAAAGACATTTTGGGGCAACGAGGGTGCCAAATGACGATGTGTTTGAAGCAGAAGACATAAAACGGCAGGTTTTAAGTTTCATGTGGGTCGAGGAGGAGGAGCCACAGTCACCCTTTACTGCGTTTGCTTGCCTAACAGAATTGCTATTGTGACATCCAGTGTACACATTTAGAACAGCAGTTTCTTTCGTAAAAAAAAAAAAAAAAAAAAAGCAGCTCATTTTAATACTTGGCAAACTCGTCACGGATAAAACTTGTTCGCGGGCCGTACGTTTGACACCCCTGCTGTCATTCAATATTTAAGGGAAAAGCATGATAAAATGTCAGAATTAAAAAACAGTATACAGAAAAATGTGTTGTACTGGAAATTAACGAGGGTCAAACAATGGCAGTGTTTTTCTGCCTTTTCTAAAAACACTGCAATTAGAGGCATGATGTGATTTTAAGCATGTTATGTTAAAAACCCTGTGAAATAATTACAACAAAAGATAAATATTGAAAATGAAAACAAACAAACAAAAAAATGCTTTAAATGACCATTTTGGGAAGCAGGATGCCAGAAGGGTGTTAATACAGCTCTTCCTGCTGTTATTCTATTCTGAGTGGATCTATACTAGGCCTCTTATTGAACAATGCTGCCACCCACTGGTCAGAATCCCAAACCTCATTCAGCTGCATCTTCCAAAGCAATCACTAGAGGCCACTAAATGTCCTGAAGTTCCAGTAAGAAACAAGGGCGATAGGATAGTTCAAGTTAAAGTACCAATGATTGTCACACACATACTAGGTGTGGTGAAATGTGTCCTCTGCATTTGACCCATCCCCTTGATCACCCCCTGGTAGGTGAGGAGAGCAGTGAGCAGCAGAGGTGGCCACACCAGGGAATCATTTTTGGTGATTTTAACCCCCAATTCCAACCCTTGATGCTGAGTGCCAAGCAGGGAGGTAATGGGTCCCATTTTTATAGTCTTTGGTATGACTCGGCCGGGGTTTGAACTCGCAACCTACAGATCTCAGGGAGGACACTCTAACCACTAGGCCACTGAGTAGGTTGAAGTAAGTTAGGCTAGGCTAGGCTAGGATAGGATAGGATAGGATAGGATAGGATAGGATAGGATAGGATAGGATAGGATAGGATAGGATAGGATAGGATAGGATAGGATAGGATCAATTTTATTCATCCCACAATGGAGAGAATATGTGGTTGCAGCGCAGATTTAAAAAGTCAACATATAGAAGGTTAAAATTAACACATGACAACAAGAGGGAAACATCAAAGCACACAGAGGGCATTAAAGACATTAAAAAAACCCAGAGGGGATGCAACCACCTGCCACTTCAGGCGCCATTCAAAAAGTGGTGTGCCGTCAGGGCCAGCAAGGCCTTCTCTGCTGGCCTAACATAACCAGAAATCATGATCATAACTAAAGATAGAAGTATTTTTAAAATTTACTTTCCCTAAATATCTAAAAGTATTCATATTCTCTTCATGTCATATTATGCTCCTTCCAGTGTTGTTGTTTGCACGGGGCCTTCAGGATCAACAATGCGGGAGTCTGTGCACTGTAAGCGAATAGGCACATACAGTTGATAGACGGTTGCGATAGCCAATCAGATCAGGTGTTGTTGTCAGTAAGGCCTTCAAGCTGGCCTAAGGTTGAACATGATATTTACGCGTCCTTATATTGGATACTCACCGGAACCGTTAAAGTTAAAGTACCCATGTTAGCGGATGAATTTGAGAACACATAGAGTTGAGAGACAGTTGTGATAGCCAATCAGATCACAAGTTGTTGACAGTAGCCTACCTAGGTCAGTGGTCCCCAACCACCGGGCCGCGGCCCGGTACCGGTCCGCGGACCGATTGGTACCGGGCCGCACAAGAAATTTAAAAAAAAAAAAAAAAAACTTTTTTTTATTTTTTTATTTTTTTTTTAATGAAATCAACATAAAAAACACAATATATACATTATATATCAATATAGATCAATACAGTCTGCAGGGATACAGTCCGTAAGCACACATGATTGTATTTATTTATGTAAAAAAACTATTGTTTTTATATTTAAAAAAAAAAAAAATATATATATATATATATATATATATATATATATATATATATATATATATATATATATATATATATATATATACACTACCGTTCAAAAGTTTGGGGTCACCCAAACAATTTTGTGGAATAGCCTTCATTTCTAAGAACAAGAATAGACTGTCGAGTTTCAGATGAAAGTTCTCTTTTTCTGGCCATTTGGAGCGTTTAATTGACCCCACAAATGTGATGCTCCAGAAACTCAATCTGCTCAAAGGAAGGTCAGTTTTGTAGCTTCTGTAACTTAAGGCATCAAAACTATGAATGAACACATGTGGAGTTATGTACTTAACAAAAAAGGTGAAATAACTGAAAACATGTTTTATATTCTAGTTTCTTCAAAATAGCCACCCCTTGCTCTGATTACTGCTTTGCACACTCTTGGCATTCTCCCCATGAGCTTCAAGAGTTAGTCACCTGAAATGGTTTTCACTTCATAGGTGTGCCTTATCAGGGTTGATTAGTGGAATTTCTTGCTTTATCAATGGAGTTAGGACCATCAGTTGTGTTGTGAATGAGAAGGTGTGTCCAAACTTTTGGCCTGTACCATAGGTTGCCTTCATTATAACACTTATATATGACTTTTAAAGTCATTTTGATAGTAGGCTATTATAGCTAATATAGACACTTATGTCATATGTTGCCTTCATTATAAGACTTATATATGACTTTTAAAGTCATTTTGATAGTAGGCTGTTATAGCTAATATAGACACTTACGTCATGTGTTGCCTTCATTATAAGACTTATATATGACTTTTAAAGTCATTTTGATAGTAGGATATTATAGCTAATATAGACACGTATGTCATATGTTGCCTTCATTATAAACTTTTATATGACTTTTAAAGTCATTTTGATAGTAGGCTATTATAGCTAATATAGACACTTACGTCATGTGTTGCCTTCATTATAGGACTTTTATATGACTTTTAAAGTAATTTGGATAGTAGGCTATTATAGCTAATATAGACACTTACGTCATGTGTTGCCTTCATTATAAGACTTTTATATGACTTTTAAAGGCATTTTGAGAGTAGGCTATTATAGCTAATATAGACACTTACTTCATGTGTTGCCTTCATTATAAGACTTATATATGACTTTTAAAGTCATTTTGATAGTAGGCTATTTGTTAGGATCCGCTGCCCGGATCATAGTTTGTTTACGTTTTCAAGTCACATGTGTTTTCAGCACCTTGTGTTTGTTTGTTTCTGTTGCCATGACGGCAGATTATGCTCAGCTGCCTCTGGTTAGTGTTCGAGACGCTCACCTGTTGTCCGGGCACTAATCAGAGGGCTATTTAGTCTTTGCCCTGGCCTCACTCGGTCTGGCTTCCTAATTTGACGACCACTTTGTTTCCTGCTAGCTTTCATGCTATGTTATTTTTGCTTGCTAACTCCCACGCTAGTCCCTTTGCTTTTTGTCTTCCGTGCTATGAGCACGTTTTTGTTTTTTCCTGTCTGATTTATTTGCTGAAATAAATCATTTTCCTACCTGCACGCTGTGTCCGAAGCCGTCTGCATCCTTGGGAGAACACCTCGCACCACGATGCGACCAGGTCGCTACACTATTATAGCTAATATAGACACTTACTTCATGTGTTGCCTTTATTATAAGACTTTTATATGACTTTTAAAGTCATTTTGATAGTAGGCTATTATAGCTAATATAGACACTTACTTCATGTGTTGCCTTCATTATAAGACTTATATATGACTTTTAAAGTCATTTTGATAGTAGGCTATTATAGCTAATACAGACACTTACTTCATGTGTTGCCTTTATTATAAGACTTTTATATGACTTTTAAAGTCATTTTGATAGTAGGCTATTATAGCTAATATAGACACTTACTTCATGTTTTGCCTTCATTATAAGACTTATATACGACTTTTAAAGTCATTTTGATAGTAGGCTATTATAGCTAATATAGACACTTATGTCATATGTTGCCTTCATTATAAGACTTTTATATGACTTTTAAAGTCATTTTGATAGTAGGCTATTATAGCTAATATAGACACTTATGTCATATGTTGCCTTCATTATAAGACTTATATATGACTTTTAAAGTCATTTTGATAGTAGGCTATTATAGCTAATATAGACACTTACTTCATGTTTTGCCTTCATTATAAGACTCATATACAACTTTTAAAGTCATTTTGATAGTGTGCTATTATAGCTAATATAGACACTTATGTCATATGTTGCCTTCATTATAAGACTTTTATATGACTTTTAAAGGCATTTTGATAGTAGGCTATTATAGCAAATATAGACACTTACTTCATGTTTTGCCTTCATTATAAAACTTATATACGACTTTTAAAGTAATTTTGATAGTAGGCTATTATAGCTAATATAGACACTTATGTCATATGTTGCCTTCATTATAAGACTTATATATGACTTTTAAAGTCATTTTGATAGTAGGCTATTATAGCTAATATAGACACTTATGTCATATGTTGCCTTCATTATAAGACTTATATATGACTTTTATATAAAAAGGTCAGTAAATGATTTTATATAATTGTAAATGCTTTGAAGTGGGAAAGCGGTAAGATTAAATAAGCTTTGCTTCTTCCTACTCCTTTTCGGGCATGATGTAAATGAAATTATATGAAATTGTGTGATGTATTATGATGTAAATGTGTTCATGTTCGAAATAAACTAAAAGAAAGAAAAGAAAGAACGTCATTTTGATAGTAGGCTATTATAGCTAATATAGACACTTACTTCATGTGTTGCCTTCATTATAAGACTTATATATGACTTTTAAAGTCATTTTGATAGTAGGCTATTATAGCTAATATAGACACTTACGTCATGTGTTGCCTTCATTATAAGACTTGTATATGACTTTTAAAGTCATTTTGATAGTAGGCTATTATAGCTAATATAGACACTTACTTCATGTGTTGCCTTCATTATAAGACTTTTATATGACTTTTAAAGTATTTTTGATAGTAGGCTATTATAGCTAATATAGACACTTACTTCATGTGTTGCCTTCATTATAAGACTTATATACGACTTTTAAAGTCATTTTGATACTAGGCTATTATAGCTAATATAGACACTTATGTCATATGTTGCCTTCATTATAAGACTTATATATGACTTTTAAAGTCATTTTGATAGTAGGCTATTATAGCTAATATAGACACTTACTTCATGTGTTGCCTTCATTATAAGACTTATATACGACTTTTAAAGTAATTTTGATAGTAGGCTATTATAGCTAATATAGACACTTATGTCATATGTTGCCTTAATTATAAGACTTAAATATTACTTTTAAAGTCATTTTGATAGTAGGCTATTATAGCTAATATAGACACTTATGTCATATGTTGCCTTAATTATAAGACTTAAATATTACTTTTTAAGTCATTTTGATAGTAGGCTATTAGAGCTAATATAGACACTTACTTCATGTGTTGCCTTCATTATAAGACTTATATACGACTTTTAAAGTCATTTTGATAGTAGGCTATTATAGCTAATATAGACACTTACTTCATGTGTTGCCTTCATTATAAGACTTATATACGACTTTTAAAGTAATTTTGATAGTAGGCTATTATAGCTAATATAGACACTTATGTCATATGTTGCCTTCATTATAAGACTTGTATATGACTTTTAAAGTAATTTTGATAGTAGGCTGTTATAGCTAATATAGACACTTATGTCATATGTTGCCTTCATTATAAGACTTTTATATGACTTTTAAAGTATTTTTGATAGTAGGCTATTATAGCTAATATAGACACTTATGTCATGTGTTGCCTTCATTATAAAACTTTTATAAGACTTTTAAAGTAATTTTGATAGTAGGCTATTATAGCTAATATAGACACTTACGTCATGTGTTGCCTTCATTATAAGACTTTATATGACTTTTAAAGTCATTTTCATAGTAGGATATTATAGCTAATATAGACACTTATGTCATATGTTGCCTTCATTATAAAACTTTTATATGACTTTTAAAGTCATTATGATAGTAGGCTATTATAGCTAATATAGACACTTACGTCATGTGTTGCCTTCATTATAAGACTTTTATATGACTTTTAAAGTCATTTTGATAGAAGGCTATTATAGCTAATATAGACACTTACTTCATGTGTTGCCTTCATTATTAGACTTTTATGACTTTTAAAGTAATTTTGATAGTAGGCTATTATAGCTAATATAGACACTTACTTCATGTGTTGCCTTTATTATAAGACTTATATACGACTTTTAAAGTCATTTTGATAGTAGGCTATTATAGCTAATATAGATACTTACTTCATGTGTTGCCTTCATTATAAGACTTATATACGACTTTTAAAGTCATTTTGATAGTAGGCTATTATAGCTAATATAGACACTTACTTCATGTGTTGCCTTCATTATAAGACTTATATACGACTTTTAAAGTCATTTTGATAGTAGGCTATTATAGCTAATATAGATACTTACTTCATGTGTTGCCTTCATTATAAGACTTATATACGACTTTTAAAGTCATTTTGATAGTAGGCTATTATAGCTAATATAGACACTTACTTCATGTGTTGCCTTCATTATAAGACTTATATACAACTTTAAATTTTTTGCGGCTAAAGACAGATTATTTTTTTTTTGTATTTTTGGTCCAATGTGGTTCTTTCAACATTTTGGGTTGCCGACCCCTGCTTTCAAGTGTGGGCACCAAGTTCTCCACGCGAGTCCATGCGGTGGTCAGACCACATGGGGGCGCTGTTGCAGTGCCCTCCTTCCACTCCAGCTGCCTATTAAAGCCCGGGCAGAGTCTGCAGGACTGGAGTCTCTCCCTCTCCTGGTCCATTGTGCTCCCACACTGCGAGGAGGACACAAGGAGATGCAGGAGACCATCTGGGTGAACTTCTTCCACTCTTCACCTCCTCTTGATGACAGTCTGTGCGCCTCGGGACCTGCCACTTAACAATTCCGGCCCCCTCCTCCCCCTCCAAAAAAAAAGAAATTAAAAAAGTGGAGATGAACACCACCGGGTTCAACCATACAGACGGGACCTTGTTCAACCGGACGGAGGGGATGCTGTGCTGCAACCTGTCGTCGGTGGTGACGGATGAAGGCTTGGTGGCAGCATCACCGGATGAGAGGAGCCTCTTCATCATGAGGGTGGTCCAGATCGCCGTCATGTGCGTGCTGTCCCTCACGGTGGTCTTCGGCATCTTCTTCTTGGGATGCAACCTCCTCATCAAGTCTGAGGGCATGATCAACTTCTTGGTGACGGACAGGAGACCCTCCAAAGAAACCGAGGCGGTGATTGTTGGAGCCTACTGAGCTGCTGTGGATGACACCAGGGGGTCTTTTCTTCTTCTTCTTCTTCTTCTTTAAAATGCCAACAGGGTCTGTTGGTTTCTACAGTATTGATTGACAGTTGTGACGTCACTAGTTTGTGTTGTCATCATTTGAGATGTTGGTGGCAAAGCAGTCATGTAAATATGTGATGTGTGTGTTTTTTGCATACACTCTTCACACTTGGCCAGTAAGATGCCAACATGTTTTGCACAATTGGAGTTAATTGACCCTGTGATTAAAGATTCCCCTCCTATTTATGGTCTATGTTTGTATATGAATTAAGCATGTTTGCTCATTCTGTCAATCGGATTCAAGGGGAAATAAGTAAAACTCTATATCTGTTTTATTGTTCCATTATGCACAGGAAGGCTGGGTTTATTCTGCATTTGAAAAAGGAGGGTTTTGTTGTTGTCTTTTATAGATTAATACTTCCATTTAATAACATATTGCAAATTTCATAAGTATTTTAATTTTAGGGGGAAAATAATGCATGTTTTGTGTATTTTTCATATAAAAAAACTAAGTTTGTTTTACAAAAAAGAGTTAAGAGTTAACAAGTTGTTTTTTTTAACTAAATAAGTAAAAGTAGAAGTGTTGAAACAAATTTTAGTGGGATTTTTTTTTTTCAATCTGTCATTGCTTGAAAAAAATTGTGAATTAAAACCAATGTTGTTATAAACAATTGACCTAATTCTGGCTCAAATTACCAATTTGTATTGTTTTTAAAGAAAAAAAACAGGGTTTTCTTTGACAAAAAGAGCGTAAAACATTTTGTTTATTATACATATACATATATATATATATATATATATATATATATATATATATATATATATATATATATATATATATATATATATACATATACATATATATATATATATATATATATATATATATATATATATATATATATATATATATATATATATATATATATATATATATATATATATATATATATATGTATATGTATATATATGTATACAGTATATATATGTATATATATATATATATATATATATATATATATATATATATATATATATATACATATATATATATATATATATATATATATATATATATATATTAGTATAGGGATGCACAGATTATAGATTTTGACTGCCAAATCATGGTCTTGAGTAATCACGGTTTCACGGTGGTCATGCATTGATTAATTTCACAACATTTGCAAAATTACAGGCATTTCTTAGAAATGTTGATGTTTATTCCTGTCGCTAATAACAGTAATCAAATAACATAATGACAGTACAAAATAACAAACGTTAAAGATATAGATAATGGGTTTGACCATGTAAAGTGCTTTGAGTCTCTAAATGTGCTATATAAATATAATTCACTTCACTAATTGTCAGGTATTGTCATTAACTGTCATCGATGCCTATTTGTTAATTTAATATAATTCCCTTCACTAATTGTCAGGTATTGTCATTAACTGTCATCGATGCCTATTTATTAATTTTAATAATCTATTGAATGAAGTGTTGATAAGTGGAATTCACTTGCCCTGATGTGGGATCTGAGCCGAGGATGTTGTTGTGGCTTGTGCAGCCCTTTGAAACACTTGTGATTAAGGGCTGTATAAATAACCTTTGATTGATTGATTGATATATATATATACACAGAACAGGCCAAAAGTTTGGACACACCTTCTTGCCCGGGAAGGCTGGGTTTATTCTGCATTTGAAAAAGGAGGGGTTTTTTTTATGTCTTTTATAGATTAAAACTTCCATTTAATAAAATATTGCAGATTTCATAAGTGTTTTAATTTTAGGGGGGAAATAATGCATGTTTTGCGTGTTTTCCATATACGTTTTTTTGTTTGTTTTTTTACAAAAAGGGCATATTACAAACAAATTTAAAAAAAACATTTAATTAATGGATATATCTAAAGTTGATCTAAAGATCTAAGTGTCAAAAAGTTTAAAAAAAATAAAAAGTAGAAGTGTTGTAACCAATTTTAATGGGATTGTTTTTTTTTTTAAATCTGTCATTGCTTAAAAAACAATAGTGAATTAAAATCAATGTTATAAATTGACCTATTTATGGCTCGAATTACTAATTTTGTATTG
Source organism: Entelurus aequoreus (assembly GCF_033978785.1). Lineage (NCBI taxonomy): Eukaryota > Metazoa > Chordata > Actinopteri > Syngnathiformes > Syngnathidae > Entelurus > Entelurus aequoreus. Next base: position 46,315,093 of record NC_084744.1, read on the forward strand.
TTTTGGAAAATAAAACAGGGTTTTCTTCGACATACTTTATATCGAACGATAATAAATGTTATGTATATATATACATACATACATTGTAAAGGACAATGTTTTATCAACTGATTGAAATAATGTAAATATAATAATAAAATAATAAAATATGACTTATTTTATCTTTGTGAAAATATTGCACACAGTGTGTTGTCAAGCTTATGAGATGCGATGCAAGTGTACGCCATTGTGACACTATTGTTAATTTTTATTTTATTTTTTTATTTGTTTTTATAAATGTCTAATGATAATGTCAATGAGGGATTTTTAATCACTGCTATGTTGAAATTGTTACTAATATTGATACTGTTGTTGATAATATTGTTTTTTTGGATTGATTAATAAAAAATTTTTAAAAAAAACAATTACAAAAAAATACAAATAAATAAAAAAGAAAATCGATTTTTGAAAACTGAGAATCGATACTGAATCGTACAATGTGAGAATGGCGATTTGAATTCAAATCGATTTTTTCCCACACCCCTAATATATATATATATATATGTACATACAGTACAGGCCAAAAGTTTGGACACATACTCTTGCACAGGAAGGCAGGGTTCATTCCGCATTTGGAAAAGGAGGTTGTTTTTTTTGTCTTTTATAGATTAATACTTCCATTTAATAAAATAGTGCAGATTTCATAAGTATTTTAATTTTAGGGGGGAAAATAATGCATGTTTTGTGTGTTTTCCATATAAAAAGAACTAAGTTGTTTTGTTGTTGTTTTTTACAAAAAGGGCATATCACAAACAAATAAAAAAAACAAAAACATATATAATTAATGGACAAATCTGAATTTGATCTAGAGATTTGAGTGTTAAAAAGTTACAAAAAGTGTTTTTAAATAGTAAAAGTAGAAATGTTGAAACCAATTTTAGTGGGATTTTGGGTTTTTTTCAATCTGTCATTGCTTAAAAAAAATAGTGAATTAAAAGCAATGTTGTTATAAACAGTTGACCTAATTATGGCTCAAATTACAAATTTTGTATTGTTTTAAAAAAACAAAACAGTGTTTTCTTTGACAACATTTCATTATATATATATATATATATATATATATATATATATATATATATATATATATATATATATATATATATATATATATATATATATATATATATATATATATATATATATATATATATATATATATATATATATATATATATATACACATATATACACACACATATATATATATATATATTATGGCTCAAATTACAAATTTTGTATTGTTTTAAAAAAACAAAACAGTGTTTTCTTTGACAACATTTCATTATATATATATATATATATATATATATATATATATATATATATATATATATATATATATATATATATATATATATATATATATATATATATATATATATATATATATATATATACACATATATACACACACACATATATATATATATATATATATATATATATATATATATATATATATATATATATATATATATATATATATATATATATATATATATATATATATATATATATATATATATATATATATATATATATATATATATATATATATATATATACAGAACAGGCCAAAAGTTTAGACACAACTTCTTGCACAGGAAGGCTGGATTTATTCTGCATTTGAAAAAGGAGGGTTTTTTGTCTTTTATAGATTAATACTTCCATTTAATAAAATATTGCAGATTTCATAAGTGTTTTAATTTTAGGGGGAAAATAATGCATGTTTTGTGTGTTTTCCATGTAATTTTTTTTGTTTTTTTGTTATTTTTTTTAAGGGACGGCGTGGCGAAGTTGGTAGATTGGCCGTGTCAGCAATCGGAGTGTTGCTGGTTACTGGGGTTCAATCCCCACCTTCAACCATCCTAGTCACGTCCGTTGTGTCCTTGGGCAAGACACTTCACCCTTGCTCCTGATGGCTGCTGGTTAGCGCCTTGCATGGCAGCTCCCACCATCAGTGTGTGAATGTGTGTGTGAATGGGTGAATGTGGAAATAGTGTCAAAGCGCTTTGAGTACCTTGAAGGTAGAAAAGCGCTATACAAGTATAACCCATTTATCATTTATTTATAAATTTAAAAAATTATATATTTAATGGACAGATCTGAAGTTGATCTAAAGATCTAAGTGTTAAAAAGTAAAAAAAGAAAATGAAATAAATAAAAGGTAAAATTAGAAGTGTTGAAAACAATTTTCGTGGGATTTTTTTAAAAAATCTGACATGAAGGCAAAGCTCTCAATTTACCGGTCGATCTACCTTCCCATCCTCACCTATGGTCATGAGCTTTGGGTTATGACCGAAAGGACAAGATCACGGGTACAAGCGGCCGAAATGAGTTTCCTCCGCCGGGTGGCGGGGCTCTCCCTTAGAGATAAGGTGAGAAGCTCAAAGTAAAGCCGCTGCTCCTCCACATGGAGAGGAGACAGATGAGGTGGTTCGGGCATCTGCTCAGGATGCCACCCGAACGCCTCCCTAGGGAGGTGTTTAGGACACGTCCGACCGGTAGGAGGCCACAGGGAAGACCCAGGACACGTTGGGAAGACTATGTCTCCCAGCTGGCCTGGGAACGCCTCGAGATCCCCCGGGAGGAGCTGGACGAAGTGGCTGGGGAGAGGGAAGTCTGGGCTTCCCTGCTTAAGCTGCTGCCCCCGCGACCCGACCTCGGATAAGCGGAAGAAGATGGATGGATGGATGGACATTGCTTAAAAAACAATAGTGAATTATATTCAATGTTGTTATAAACAATTGACCTATTTATGGCTCGAATTACTAATTTTGTATCGTTTTAAAAAAAAACTGGGCTTTCTTCGACAAAAAGAGCGTAAAACATTTTGTTTACTTTACATCGAACGATAATAAATGTTATACATATGTGTGTGCGTGTGTGTGTGTGTATATATATATCTATTGGCCCTAGTGTGTGAATGTGAGTGTGAATAGGCTCCAGCACCCCCTGCGACCCCGAAAGAGACAAGCGGTAGAAAATGGATGGATATATATATATATATTTATATATGTATATATGTGTGTACACAGTACAGGCCAAAAGTTTGGACACACCTTCTTGCACAGGAAGGCTGGGTTTATTCTGCATTTGAATAAGGCCTTTTTTTTTGGTCTTTTATATATTAATACTTCCATTTCATAAAATATTGCAGATTTCATAAGTATTTTAAAGCATATTCTACAAATTAAGTATTTTCTCTCGCCAATATGACTAAATAAAACCCACAAAAAACAAAAGAGTTAACAGGTAAACTGTAAGGAGAAAAAGTTGCAACGTTGACTCTGATAACACTTTTTTTTTTTTTCTCTTTAAAGTTATCATTGCTGAAAAAATCCTTATGAATCAAAATGTTGGTATGGATAAATGACCTATTCAAGGCTCTTACTCACATCAAATAATTAACTTTAAAACATTTTAGGGGGAAAATAATGCATTATTTGTGTGTTTTCCATATTAAAAAAAAACAAGTTTCTGGGGTTATCACAAACAAATACAAAAACATATAATTAATGGACAGATCTGAAGTTGATCTAGATATTTAAGTGTTAAAAAGTAAAAAACAAAAAAAATAAAAGCATGATTTATTTTCAACACTTCAAGAAGAAGTGTTGAAACAAATTTGTGTGGGATTTTTTTTTTTCAATCTGTCATTGCTTGAAAAAACAATAATGAATTAAAATCAATGTTGTTATAAACAATTGACCTATTATGGCTCCAATTACTATATCTGTATTGTTTAAAAAAAACTGTGTTTTCTTCGACTAAACAAACAGGATGGAGGCCCTTCACCTATCCAGTAGAAGTTGGCTGTCGAGGCTACACTGGAGCGTCCACCCAGCGGCTCCTAAAGTCCCTCGGGATCAAAGGCTCCAATCTAAAGAAGGCCCTCAAAGCCCTGGCAGAGGAGGCAGAACAGGGGAGCTTCTGGTTGTGGCTCAGAAGAAACGACAAGGCGTGGGGAAAGCAAGGCGTGTAGACAAGGGGCAGTAGGGAGGCTTCCCTGCTGCCATGTTATGGTATGCGGTCAGGCCCACGCTTGACTCGGGGAGATGGACGTCCCTGCCATGCATAGTCCCTTGGGACTCATTCCATATACACAACAGCAATAACACCGGGGTTAGAATGTGGGTACATTATGGATCCTCCAGCTGGCTGCAGGGGGTGGCAGGGAGATGTCCCTGTCGCTGCTCCACCACCCAGAGATGTTCCGGGATTAAAGGAGCGAAACATCCGTGAAGGGTGGCTCCCGGCTGACGACCCTGCAGCCAGCACCACATGGCACTGTCGGAGGTGCGTCAGGCAGTAATGCCCTGCAAGTGTTAACTTGTGCTTACATCTGTATTGTTTAAAAAAAAACTGTGTTTTCTTCGACAAAAAGAGCATAAAACATTTTTTTTTATTATGAAAATACTTATACTTATACTATATATATATATATATATATATATATATATATATATATATATATATATATATATATATATATATATATATATATATATATATATATACATGTATATATACTGTATATATATATATATATATATATATATATATATATATATATATATATATATATATATATATATATATATAGTATAGTATAGTATAGTATATTATATATATATATATATATATATATATATATATATATATATAGTATAGTATAGTATATTATATATTATATGAGCAGAATTAAAATAAAAAACTATCTGAAGTGTCCAAAATAATACTATTGCATAAGGCACATGTAACAATGTATTTAAGTTATTTAATTTTAATCTGATTCATTTAGCAATTCTTTGCTAGTTTTAACTCTAGTGCTATATTACATCAGAAGTTGTTTTTTTTACAAACTTAAAAATAATCATTATTATCATGTTATTCATAATAATGTTGTACTAGTATGTTTATTACACTTTTAAAAAATGGTTTTTCCAAATAAAATGTATATATTTATCATGTCCAAATAATCAATTATGGATACCTTGCCCAGAAGTAAATAATAATATTGCTGTCCTCCATGAGTGAAAGCAACAAACACATACAAAGGTGTCTTTTACTGTATATATATATATATATATATATATATATATATATATATATATATATATATATATATATATATATATATATATATATATATATATATATATATATATATATATATATATATATATATATATATATATATATATGTATATATATATACTTAAGAATACAACTAGGACTACTTCAGATTGTTTTCTTTGTTTTACGTTGGCCCAAAAAAAAAAGAAGCACACTCTGAAAATGCACATTTCACAAATAATCCTCTTGACAAAACACTTCAAGTTAGTTGAAAATTCTAACAAAAAAATGGTACATCCAGAGGGCACATTTAGAACAGCAGTTTCTTTCATTTAAAAAATGCAGCTCAATTTTACACTTGGCAAACTCATCTCGATGGTCTAGACCAGGGGTCTAGACCATCAGCAACCCGTGGCTCTAGAGCCGCATAGCGCAGCCCTAGTGGCTGCCTGGACCTCTTTCAGAAATGTGTGATAATGGAAAAAGACGAAGAAAAAAAAGATGTTTTTTGTTTTAATATATTTTCTGTAGGAGGACAAACATGACACAAACCTTCCTAATTAGAAATCCCACTATTGTCACACACACACTAGGTGTGGCAAAATTATTCTCTGCATTTGACCCATCACCCTTGATCACCCCCTAGGAGGTGAGGAGAGCAGTGAGCAGCATCCGGGAATCATTTTTGGTGATTTAACCCCCAATTCCAACCCTTGATGCTGAGTGCTAAGCAGGGAGGTAATGGCTCCCATTTTTATAATCTTCGGTATGACTCGGCCGGGGTTTGAACTCACAACCTACCGATCTCAGGGGAAACACTCTAACCACTAGGCCACTGAGTAGGTTAAAGTATTTGTAGTTTGTTTTGACTTACAACTTTCTCCGATGCTGCCACAGAAAGACGTGTTTTATGCCACTCCTTCTTTGTCTCAGTTTGTCCACCAAATGTTTCATGCTGTGCGTGAATGCACAAAGGTGAGCTTTGTTGTTTTTATTGATTTTCTGGAGTGCTTATCAGGCATATTTGGTCAATCCATGACTGCAAGCTAATCGATGCTAACATGCTAGCTGTATGTACTTATTGCATCATTATGCCTCGTTTGTAGGTATATTTGAGCTCATTTAATTTCCTTTTCTTATGTCCTTTGTGTGTTTGATTCATATTTGCATGTCTCATGACACATTATCTGTATGTAATATTGGCTGCATTTCTCATAGTTGTCTGTGTGCCATTTTGTTCCAGACCACAGCAAACATTACCCAGCTTGCAAAGATTGTAATAAATCCATTAGAAGAAGACAGCCTGCCGTTTCCTTTAACTTGGACACACACATCTATACCTTTGTCCATTCTGAGCCAGTCATTTCCAGAAGTTATCTCATCCTGTGAGAAGCATCCATTTTACTAATGATTTCCAATGTTGCAAAAATGTGCAGAATAAAAATTGAAATACAACATTTCCGTCAACGAAGATTTTCGTCAGTCTTTGATAGTAGGCTAATATTGCTAAAATAGACACTTACGTCATGTGTTGCCTTCATTATAACACTTATAAAAGGCTTTTTTGCGGCTCCGGACATTTTTTTTTTGTTGTATTTTTGGTCCAATATGGCTCTTTTAACATTTTGATTTGCCGACTCCTGGTCTAGATGAAAATCCTGTCAGCCGCAGGGCAAATAAGTCATCATTTTATTGCTCCCATATTGTGTGTCATACTCAGATGGAAATATTTCGAATCAAGGCTTCCATGCACATCATCACCTCAGATCATTCCTCCGATATTGCTTTAAGCTATGATACTGTCGATGTGCAACTCTACTTTATGGCAATTTTGATTTAATATTCTCTTGCATGTTTCCTATACTCTAAGACGTATGTAGATCAACCTTGTTGGAAACAAGTATCAGTATCACCTTAATACAAAACCCAAAACTAGTGAAGTTGGCATGTTGTGTAATTCGTAATTAAAACAGAATACAATAATTTGCAAATACTTTTCAACTTATATTCAATTGAATAGACTGCAAAGACAAGACATTCAATGTTCAAACTGAGAAACTTAATTTTTTTTTGCTAATAATCATTAACTTAGAATTTAATGGCAGCAACACATTGCAAAAAAGTTGGCACAGGGGCATTTTTTACCACTGTGTTACATGGCCTTTTCTTTTAACAACACTCAGTAAACGTTTGGGAACTGAGGAGACACATTTTTGAAGCTTTTCAGGTGGAATTATTTCTCATTCTTGCTTGATGTACAGCTTAAGTTGTTCAACAGTCCGGGGGTCTCCGTTGTGGTATTTTAGGTTTCATAATGCGCCACACATTTTCAATGGGAGACAGGTCTGGACTACAGGCAGGCCAGTCTAGTACCCGCACTCTTTTACTATAAAGCCACACTGTTGTAACACATGCAGAATGTAGCTTGGCTTTGTCTTCCTGAAATAAGCAGGGGCGTCCATGAAAAAGACGTTGCTTGGATGGCAACATATGTTGCTCCAAAACCAGTATGTATCTTTCAGCATTAATGGTGCCTTCACAGATGTGTAAGTTACCCATGCCTTGGGCACTAATACACCCCCATACCATCACAGATGCTGGCTTTTCAACTTTGCGCCAATAACAGTCCGGATGGTTCTTTTTCCTATTTGTTCCGGAGGACACGACGTCCACAGTTTCCAAAAACAATTTGAAATGTGGACTCCTCAGACCACAGAACACTTTTCCACTTTGTATCAGTCCATCTTAGATGAGCTCGGGCCCAGCGAAGCCGGCGACGTTTCTGGGTGTTGTTGATAAATGGCTTTGGCTTTGTACAGTAGAGTTTTAACTTGCACTTACAGATGTAGCGACCAACTGTAGTTACTGACAGTGGTTTTCTGAAGTGTTCCTGAGCCCATGCGGTGATATCCTTTACACACTGATGTCGCTTTTTGACGCAGTACCGCCTGAGGGATCCAAGGTTAGAATTGCAGCTTACGTGCAGTGAATACTCCAGATGTTCTGAACCTTTTTAATGATATTACGGACCGTAGATGGTGAAATCCCTAAATTCCTTGCAATGGCTCGTTAAGAAATGTTGCTCTTAAACTGTTTGACAATTTGCTCACGCATTTGTTGACAAAGTGGTGACCCTCGCCCCATCCTTGTTTGTGAATGACTGAGCATTTCATGGAAGCTGCTTTTATACCCAATCATGGCACCCACCTGTTCCCAATTAGCCTGTTCACCATGAGGGATGTTCCAAATAAGTGTTTGCTGAGCATTCCTCAACTTTCTCAGTCTTTTTTGCCACTTGTGCCAGCTTTTTTGAAACATGTTGCAGGCATCAAATTCCAAATGAGCTAATATTTGCAAAAAATAAAAACGTTTTCCAGTTTGAACGTTAAATATCTTGTCTTTGCAGTCTATTCAGTTGAATATAAATTGAAAAGGATTTGCAAATCCTTGTATTCTGTTTTTATTTACCATTTACACAATGTTAGGTGGCAGATTTGTATTTGCAATGCCATTTTCAAAAAGGATAATTAAAGAAAAAACTACATCTTGTGAGACGATGTCGGCCAACCCCGGAAGCTAGCTCAGCTGTTCGGGCGATGAAATGCTCGCCATTTCCACTCAAATAAGCCAATGACGAGGGGTACCACTGGCCTATACGGCATCGAATAGGTCCTAAAAATTGTGAGTTCAAATATGTAATTTTTTCCATTTTAATATGTTTTTTGCAATTTTAATTTTGACAGTACCACATAAGATATGTTTTAATTGCTGATGCGTTTTAATTGATTTTTAAATGCGCAAAAAAATAACCCGTTTTTTACACTGTTGATGTGATTCAATACACGGTTGGACGTAAATGTGTTCCTTTAGAGTATTTCTCCAGCAATGGTCATGTGGTGACATCAATTAAGGTTATTTTGAGAGGCAATTATTGAAGTCGGACATCACTGAAGGCCTAGGTGGGAAACGCACGGCCCGCCACTGGTTTCAATGTATTGTGAGCCATGAAATAACATCAATTAGTCACCTTTACACTCTTTTAACCCACTCTAGTAATGCTATCTGAGGCTGAGTCAGTGAACAACGTACTCTGATTGGTTTGGCCTCTTCTTGAGGCCAATAGTCACGTGACTTTTGAACGAAAGTGTAAAAGTGTTCTGTGGTCTGACGAGTCCACATTTCAAATTGTTTTTGGAAACTGTGGACGTCGTGTCCTCCGGACCAAAGAGGAAAAGAACCATCCGGATTTTTATAGGCGCAAAGTTCAAAAGCCAGCATCTGTGATGGTATGGGGGTGTATTAGTGCCCAAGACATGGGTAACTTACACATCTGTGAAGGCACCATTAATGATGAAAGGTACATAAAGGTTTTGGAGCAACATACACTACATTGCCAAAAGTATTTGGCCACACATCCAAATAATCAGAATTATGGTGTGGGTTGTTTTTCAGGACCTGAGCTTGGCCCCTTAGTTCCAGTGAAAGGAACCTTGAATGCTCCAGGATACCAAAGCATTTTGGACAATTCCATGCTCCCAACCTTGTGGGAACAGTTTGGAGCGGGCCCCTTCCTCTTTCATAATGACTGTGCACCAGTGCACAAAGCAAGGTCCATAAAGACATGGATGACAGAGTCTGGTGAGAATGAACTTGACTGGCCTGCACAGAGTCCTGACCTGAACCCGATAGAGCACCTTTGGGATGAATTAGAACGGAGACTGAGAGCCAGGCCTTCTCGACCAACATCAGTGTGTGACCTCACCAATGCGCTTTTGGAAGAATGGTGGAAAATTCCTATAAACACACTCCGCAACCTTGTGGACAGCCTTCCCAGAAGAGTTGAAGCTGTAATAGCTGCATAAGGTGGACCGATGTCATATTGAACCCTATGGGTTAGGAATGGGATGGCACTTCAAGTTCATATGTGAGTCAAGGCAGGTGGCCAAATACTTTCGGCAATATAGTGTATGTTGCCATGGACGCCCCTGCTTATTTCAGCAAGACAATGCCAAGCCACGTGTTCCAACAGTGTGGCTTCGTAGTAAAAGAGTGCGGGTACTAGACTGGCCTGCCTGTAGTCCAGACCTGTCTCCCATTGAAAATGTGTGGTGCATTATGAAGCCTAAAATACCACAACGGAGACCCCGGACTGTTGAACAACTTAAGCTGTACATCAAGCAAGAATGGGAAAGAATTCCACCTGAAAAGCTTCAAAAATTGGTCTCCTCAGTTCCCAAACCTTTACTGAGTGTAAATGCTCCTTTGACAACTGTTTTGCAACGTGTTGCTGCCATTAAATTCTAAGTTAAAGATTATTTGCAAAAAAAAAAAAAAATTACGGTTCTTGTCTTTGCAGTCTATTCAATTGAATATAAGTTGAAAAGGATTTGCAAATCATTTTATTCTTTTTGTATTTACAATTTGCACAACGTGCTAACTTCACTGGTTTTGTGTTTTGTAATTTGCTCTCAAATGAGATGAAAACATCAGGAATACTAAACAACATTCGCAGAGACAACACATGGAAACAAGATTTAAGGACATTCACAAAGCGACTCCTTTCCCTTTCAAAATATTTTGGATTGTTAAATTCCCCCATGAAATAACTGCCTTTGTCAGCGAGGCTCTTTAAAGTTCTAATCAATATTATAGTTGTGTTTTCTCTCTACTGCAGCGTACTCATTGTTAGTTCACTCCGAGGTGCCATGTACCCTTTTATGCACTCCGGAGTCATGGGGGTGAATGTGAAGATTAGAGTGTTTTTGTGGACGCTTTCCCCTGGTTTCCCAGCGGTCTTCGGCTATACCAACCGACCTCACACAGCGGACAGACTAATGTCCAGGGACATGTAGGAGATAGTGGCAGCAGTCCGGAGCATCGCAACAAACTTGATGCGTCTGCAGGCTTTCTGAATTGCAATCCCCCCCCCCCCCCCCCCCCCGGAGAGCGAGGAATGTGTTCAAACTAAAAATGTCTGGATGTTGTGTGAGCTGTATTCTCTATAGGTCAGAGAGGCAGTCACTACTGCGCTCCACAGCCACAGCGACTGCGGGGTGTTGATTGTGGGTTAAAACAGGCTTCAGGTCGGCGTGTGATTGGCTGGCTCACAAGAGGTCCAGTCGATGAACCGGATAGCGACTAAAAGCTCCAAATAACAGGATCGCGGAGCCAATCATCACCTCTTCTTCCCTTTTATTGTGTCCCTCCCTGGGGTTTTTTTTCCCCATGTGCAAGCTTGTAACAGATGAACAGTTTGTGTGTACAGTTTTTGTGTGACCATGGACTCCCTGGATCTTTCTTTGTGATTGTATTGAACCCAAAACCGGTGAAGTTGGCATGTTATGGTAAATAAAAACAGAATACAAGGATTTGCAAATCCTTTTTAACTTATATTCAATTGAATAGACTGCAAAGACAAGATATTTAATGTTTGAACTGAGAACAGTGATTTTTTTTTAGTATTTAACGTCAGCAACACATTGCAAAAAAAATGGCACAGGGGCATTTACATGGCCTTTCCTTTTAACAACACTCAGTAAATGTTTGGGAACCAATTTTTGAAGTTTTTCAAGTGTAATGCTTTCCCATTCTTGCTTGATGTACAGCTTAAGTTGTTCAACAGTCCGGGGGCCTCCGTTGTGGTATTTTAGGCTTCATAATGCGCCACACATTTTTCAATGGGAGACCGGTCTGGACTACAGGCAGGCCAGTACACGCACTGTTTTATTACGAAGCCATGCTGTTGTAACACGTGCAGAATTGAGCTTGACATTGTCATGCTGAAATAAGCAGGGGCGTCCATGGTAACGTTGCTTGGATGGCAACATATGTTGCTCCAAAACCTGTATGTACCTTTCAACATTAATGGTGCCTTCACAGATGTGTAAGTTACCCATGCCTTGGGCACTAATACACCCCCATACCATCACAGATGCTGGCTTTTCAACTTTGCGCCTATAACAATCCGGATGGTTCCTTTCCTCTTTGGTCCGGAGGACACGACGTCCACAGTTTCCAAGAACAATTTGAAATGTGGACTCGTCAGACCACAGAACACTTTTCCACTTTTCCACTTTGCATCAGTCCATCTTAGATGAGCTCGGGCCCAGCGAATCCGCCAGCATTTCTGGGTGTTGTTGATAAATGGCTTTCGCTTTGCATAGTAGAGTTTTAACTTGCACTTATAGATGTAGCGACAAACTGTAGTTACCGACAGTGGTTTTCTGAAGTGTTCCAGAGCCCATGTGGTGATATCCTTTACACACTGATGTCGCTTTTTGATGCAGTACCGCTACACCTCCCTGATACCGAAGTACATGTCAAACTACTTCCTTAACGTAAATGACCGCCATAACCACAACACCAGGGGGTGCTCCACTAACCACGTTAAACCCAGATTCCGAACTAACAAAGGTCTTAACTCATTCTCTTTCTATGCCACATCAATGTGGAATGCGCTCCCAACAGGTATAAAAGAAAGGGCATCTCTATCCTCCTTCAAAACCGCTATAAAAGTTCACCTCCAGGCAGCTACAACCCTAAACTAACACCCTCCCCGGATTGCTAATAATCAAATGTAAACAATCAAATGCAGATTCTTTTTCTTATGCCTTCTGATCTCTCTCTCTCTCTCTCTCTCTCTCTCTCTATGTCCACTACTTGATGTCCATATCCCCACCCCCCCCACCCCCCCACCCCACCCCCCCTCCACACTCCTGATTGTAAATAATGTAAATAATTCAATGTGATTATCTTGTGTGATGACTGTATTATGATGATAGTATATATGATAGTATATATCTGTATCATGAATCAATTTAAGTGGACCCCGACTCAAACAAGTTGAAAAACTTATTCGGGTGTTACCATTTAGTGGTCAATTGTACGGAATATGTACTTCACTGTGCAACCTACTAATAAAAGTCTCAATCAATCAATCAAAAACCACCTGAGGGATCCAAGGTCCGTAGTATCATCGCTTACATGCAGTGATTTCCCCAGATTCTCGGAACCTTTTGATGATATTACGGACCGTAGATGGGGAAATCCCTAAATTCCTTGCAATAGCTTGTTGAGAAATGTTGTTCTTAAACTGTTCAACAATTTGCTCACGCATTTGTTGACAAAGTGGTGGCCCTCGCCCCATCCTTGTTTGTGAATGACTGAGCATTTCATGGAAGCTGCTTTTATACCCAATCATGGCACCCACCTGTTCCCAATTAGCCTGTTCACCATGTGGGATGTTCCAAATAAGTGTTTGATGAGCATTCCTCAACTTTCTCAGTCTTTTTTGCCACATGTTGCAGGCATCAAATTCCAAATGAGCTAATATTTGCAAAAAAAACACAGTTTTCCAGTTTGAATTATGTATCTTGTCTTTGCAGTCTGTTCAATTGAATATAAGTTGAAAAGGATTTGCAAATCAATGTATTCTGTTTGTCTACTGTCAGAAGTGCTACTGACAGTTTGGTTATGTTTGGGTTTTCCTGTCTTTAGAATCACTTCCTGTCCTGGTGCTCTTGTTTTGTCAGTGTTTCCTGTTTGGTCTCCGTGTTTTGCAGCACCTTTACTTTCTGTTCCATGTCCTGTCAGCACACCTGTTCCTTAATTAATTAGTTCCACCTGGGTCCCTCCTGCAGTGTTTGATCATTCTTGCTCTTCCTGTGCCTTGGAGACTCTTCCTTCCCTGCTTCCTTGTAAGTCCAATTGTTTTTTTACTTGCAATCCGCCTGCCATTCTCTGCACCCTTGGGTCACGCCGAAGCAACGCTCACCACCCACGTGACAATGCTGCTTCGGCATTAATTGGAAAAGTAAACAAAACACAATAAATAGGCAGAAAATGTGAAGAGTGAAATGTCCTTTAGACATTGTATTTAAAGGAATAAGAAGGTCGATTTAAAAATACGACCGTAAATCTATCATGACATGACAGCATCCAAAGCGATGCTAAATTAGCAATTATCTCTAAGGGATTATGAATAGACGTGATGCTGTGAAACCAAACTTAAACTATTACAAAAGACATGATGGATTTTATTGGTGAGTAGACGTTAAGCAGGCGCAATTTATAATTGTAACCATGAGGTAATTCAGTCCATCAAATTAGAACAAGCGAACAGAATGATCAGCTACGGAAGTTACTGGTTGCCTGAATGACACTATATTGCCAAAAGTATTTGGCCACTTGCCTTGACTCACATATGAACTTGAAGTGTCATACCATTTCTAACCCATAGGGTTCAATATGTCAGTATGATATGATGGCCTTTCACTGGCACTAAGGGGCCAAGCCCAACTCCTGAAAAACAACCCCACAGCATAATTCCTCCTCCACCAAATGTCACACTCGGCACAATGCAGTCCGAAATGTAGCGTTCTCCTGGCAACCTCCAAACCCAGACTGGTCCATCAGATTGCCAGATGGAAAAGCGTGATTCATCACTCCAGAGAAGGCGTCTCCACTGCTCTAGAGTCCAGTGGCGACGTGCTTTACACCACTGCATCCCACGCTTTGCATTGGACTTGGTGATGTATGGCTTAGACACAGCTGCTCGGCCATGGAAACCCATTCCATGAAGCTCTCTGCGTACTGTACGTGGGCTAATTGAAAGGTCACATGAAGTTTGGAGCTCTGTAGCAACTGACTGTGCAGAAAGTCTTTGCACTATGCGCTTCAGCATCCGCTGACGCCTCTCTGTCAGTTTATGTGGCCTACCACTTGGTGGCTGAGTTGCTGTTGTTCCCAAACTCTTCACTTTTCTTATAATAAAGTTGACTTTGGAATATTTAGGAGCAAGGAAATTTCACGACTGGATTTGTTGCACAGGTGGCATCCTATGACAGTTCCAGGCTGGAAATCACTGAGAGCGGCCCATTCTTTCACAAATGTTTGTAGAAACAGTCTCCATGCCTAAGTGCTTGATTTTATACACCTGTGGCCGGGCCAAGTGATTAGGACACCTGATTCTGGTCATTTGGATGGGTGGCAATATAGTGTATGTGGCACCTTCTCTTGGTTGTGGCCCTAAACAACAGTATAGTGTTCATGCCCGGGGCCGACCCTGCATGCATGGCTTGTGACCCTGATTTCACTGTGTACTGGTCAAAAGTACTGTACTGCCTTATGTTAGCTGGGGTAGGCTCCAGCCCATCCGTCACCCTATACAGGATTAGTTTCACAAAGCGAGTCAATGAATGAATGAATGAATGAATGAATGAATGAATGAATGAATGATCACACAAACGTCAGTGTTAAAGTAGGCTTCTTTGGTCATGACAATACCATACCATACCAACTTTATTTATAAAGCCCTTTAAATGCATGATATGCTACTTGCTGCTATGCCGGTCTGTCCCCGAGACAAAAAGAAGACATTGGACTAAGAATGAATGAAAAATATGAAGAATTTGTTGATTTTGAAGCAATTGAGGTGAAACAGAGTGGACTACGTGGCAACCTGTAGAGGTGATGTTGAATCAATCTCAATTAGTATGCTGTCAGAAGAAGACAACATGACAAGGGATGGGTACATTTCATATTTGAATTCAACCCTACCAATTTTTGGTATTTGTGTGTGTGCAAATGGTGGGGTAAGCTCCATCCCATCCGTCACCCTAGACAGGAATAACGTACGTCCTCTTTTCCCCTCTTTTGCGGAGCTGTCCGGTCTGTCCGGGCGGGGTTTCTTCAATGCCTCAAATGTCCGGTATTTTGAGTTAGGGTTGCATGTATTTTCAATGTACGTCCAGAGTTAAGAAGGGGTTAAATAGTGAAGGTGTGCGCATGCAGCAACATTCGTGAGGGAGGGGCAGAGACGGAGAGCGAGCGAGCGAGACAGTCAAGCGACAGACAGAACACAAGAGAGATGCCGAAACGTAAATGCAACTTCACGGATGATTTGCGGGAAAAGTATCTGTGTTTTGGTCCTGGCCGTGACACATGGAAAGCAGAATGCACTGTGTGCAAAGCAGCAACGTATATATCTGTGGCAAATAACGGGGCCAACGATCTAAAAGCCCATATCGACACTACAAAGCACAAAACAGCTGTGCAGGGCGAGAGCTCGTCTGCTGTTTTTTGTTTAAATTTAATTAACTTGTTTTGAGGCATTATTTATGTTTAGATTATATACAAGAGGTTATTTTGAATATTTCTACCTCTGCACTTTTTTTTCCCAAAACTGTGAATGTTACAGAATATAAGTGTGACTTATTTTGTTATACTGTCAACCAGTGTTGGCGTTAACGCACTTTTTGTGACTTTTTAACGCATTTAAATCAGAAAGGATGCAGATTATTTATTTTTGTAAAAAAAAAATTACCATTTGTGGCCCACAGCTAATGTTTTAAAGACCCACGGCACATTCTAAAAATACTATTAAAATAAACAAAAACATAACAAAAGTGAAATAAAAAAGCTTAAAGGTGAAATGTAATTTAGAAAAAGTTGCAATGTTGACTAGTAAAACAAACCTGTTTTTTTTTTCTTTCAAACGGTCATTGCTCAAAACATAATATTGAATCAAAATTAATGTTATTATGAATGATTGACCTATCAAAGGTTCCGATTACTTCACATCAAATATTCCACTTTGAAAAATATTTTTGGTGGAAGATTTTGCATATTTTGCCGTATAAAACATAGTTTTGTTTGACAAAAAAGGGCGGAAAACAAACTAACAAAAAAACAAACAAACAAAAAAACAACATAAAAAAACTAAAACATTTTGAAATGAGGAATAGATCTGAAGTTGATGTAGACTTCAGGGATTTAAGCGTTAAATATAAAATGTATGTATGGCCTGGCACACCATTATCATCATTTCATGACCGAAGCAAAACACTTTTTACACTTTTATACTGAAATAAATACACCTACAACTTATTAAATAAAAACATAGAAAAAACTAGCAGCAGCGGTAAAATTTAGATCCATGAAGGAAAGAAGAAAGTGAATGAAT
The DNA here is from genome assembly GCF_033978785.1 of Entelurus aequoreus. Taxonomy (NCBI): domain Eukaryota; kingdom Metazoa; phylum Chordata; class Actinopteri; order Syngnathiformes; family Syngnathidae; genus Entelurus; species Entelurus aequoreus. Next base: position 46,332,173 of record NC_084744.1, read on the forward strand.
GTTTATAACTGAATACATTTTACATATGCTTACACATTTGTCTTCTTTTTTATTATCTTTTTTAATTAATTAAGTAACGTTTATGACAACCTTTTTCCAAAACACAATATAGAATGTGAGATATAACAGTATAATGCATACATTCATCATTTGTTTTCAAAACGCTTACAAAAATGTGGGACCCCAAAAATTTACTGTGGGACCCCATTTTTATGACTTGATGGGGTCCCTGGGACCCCATTTTGAAAATTCCTAGCACCAACACTGCTGTCAACAGAGGAGAAAAAATGCTTTATTTAAATAAATATATTATTTATAAAGCAAGTTCCAGTATCATTGGCAAATTTTCACCTAGTCCCGGCCTTGGCACGCATATGTGTCCTCTTTTTGGGATTTCAGAATATGGTCAGCCTAAATAATGTTAGCATGCTAGTGCTAGCTTTTTGAGCAAATGTTGCTACTATTTACCCTAGAGTCATATAACTTCATATGTGACACTTGTTAGCTGTTAGCATGCTAATGTTGGCATGCTAGCATACTAATATGAACATGCTACCTTTTTAGCTAACTTTACCTTTTTTTCCTCTCTACTCAGACAGCCATACACCTTACAGTCATATAACTTGGTACGTGACACTTGTAAACTGTTAGCATGCAAACATTAGCATGCTTACATTAAAGTGCTAACTTTTTTTTTGTGCTAAATTTACCCTTTTTTTTTTCTCTAATTCCCCAGCCATACACCTTTAGAACAGTGCTTCTTAACCTTGTTGGAGGTACCGAACCCCACCAGTTTCTCTAGTTGTTGTTGCTTTAGCCAGGGAGTAGTCTTTTCCATTATGAATTTTCCAGTCCTTTCTTTTGTTTAGCCCTACAAAGTACTTATACTGCAAGTAATGCACTTATTACACATCAACTGTTTGATTGTAACGTGCATCTTAGTTGTAGTTTTCGTTATTAAATTTGGTGGTGTTGAAATCGGCATGTAAAAAAAATGCTAATGCTAATCTGGAGCATGTCTATGGCAAATCTAACGTTAGTTAGCATCAAGCTAGCGCATTTTGAAAAATGGAGCCTTACTGTACTTTTGAGCGCCTTCTTTTTTGCTTTGTTGGCATTGAAAATTGTAACATTACGTAGAGCCAGTCCAGCTGAGCCAGCTCTCAGTGCTTGACTGCTTGTTTCCCAGCCAAGTGTTTGAGCCAGTGTCGATTTTGCAACCGGATGTGACAACATGGGCTACAAAGTTATCAAAATATGTCACCGTTTTCACGATATCGGTTGGTAGAGTGGCCGTGCCAGCAACTTGAGGGTTCCAGGTTCGATCCCCGCTTCCGCCATCCTAGTCACTGCCGTTGTGTCCTTTGGCAAGACACTTTACCCACCTGCTCCCAGTGCCACACCCCCTGGTTTAAATGTAACTTAGATATTGGGTTTCACAATGTAAAGCGCTTTGAGTCACTAGAGAAAAGTGCTATATAAATATCATTCACTTCACTTCACTATTTTGCATTATAATTACCTAAGTAATGTTTTGGATTCATTTCACTTGTCAGAGTATTTTTGATGCAACATTCATTTTACTTTTACTTGAGATGTTTTGTTAAAAAGAAACACTACTTTTACTTTGTTACATTGCGTTTCATTCTGATCGCAACTTTTATTTACATCATCATTATATTTATTCATAATCTACTTGATAAAACATTAATTTGGCTTATTAAAGAGACTTCTTCCAGTGTCCACTGTCACATGACACTGTCACTGTTTCGCCAATCCAACGTAAGCACAAGTGATGTTTGACTCCTTTTCATCAACCAAGTTGGTGAAAGTTGTAGATGCTGTATGTTGTAGATGTGTTTTTTTATGTTTTAGCTGCGCATAGGCTGAAATTAGTCCTGGTATAATGTCATTAGTAGCCCTAAAATGCGCTTATATTTTGTAGTAGTGTCTCTCTTTCTCGTACAGTAGTTACAGGATCATACATTGGTCATATTCAAAGTCCTCATGTGTCCAGGGACATATTTCCTGAGACGTGGGCACACACGTTGCACACCGTCTGCCTTCTCTTCATCCTGGGATCACGCCAACCACCACCTTGACAGCTACTGTATGTTTATTTTCAAAATGTAGCTATAACTGACTATAAGGTGTTGACACCCTCTATTGCAAAATTATCTTAAGAACCTAATAGGGTTGTACGGTATACCGGTACTAGTATAGTATCGCGGTACTAATGACTCAAAAACGATACGATACTCTGTTTGAAAAGTACCGGTTCCCGGGCATGACGGCGCGTCGTCACGTCATGACATTGCTGGTTTTACGAGCAGAGGAGCATGTTCGGCAGCACACAATCACAGAGTACTTACAATCAGACACAGTGTGTAGGCAGAAAAGGGAGAACGGACGCATTTTGGTCTAAAAACTAATGATAAAGGTGAAGTTATAACACTGAAACACCCTCAGGAAGAGGTGCTTTAAGACATGGCTAGCTAGCTATCAGCGAACATCCACCCGCAGTAGGCAGTGTTTTAGCTACTTCTTAATCACTAATCCTCGCCTCCGTGGCGAAAAATAAAGTATGTTTTTTACAAGTATCATTATCACTGCAGGACGAGGAATAGCTAAACATGCTTCACTACACACCGTAGCTCACCGGCGTCACAATGTAAACAAACGCCATTGGTGGATCTACACCTAATATCCACTGTAATGATACCAAGTACAGGAGCATATCTAGTCGATACTACCATCAATATTTTTTATCGTCACAAAATATTTTTTCCTTTTTTTTAAATTAATATTATATTTATAAACTCAGGAAATATGTCCCTGGACACATGAGGACTTTGAATATGACCAATGTATGATCCTGTAAATACTTGGTATCGAATCGATACTTAAATGTGTGGTATAATCCAAAACTAATGTCAAGGATCAAACAACAGAAGAATAATTGTTTATTACATTTTAACAGAAGTGTAGATAGAACATGTTAAAACGGAAAATAAGCAGATATTAACAGTGGATAAACAAGTAGATTAATAATTCATTTTCTACCACTTGTCCTTCATAATGTTGACAAAATAATAGAATGGAAAATGACACAATATGTTACTGCATATGTCAGCAGGCAAATTAGGAGTCTTTGTTTGTTTACTTACTACTAAAAGACAAGTTGTCTTGTATGTTCACTATTTTATTTAAGGACAAACTTGCAATAAGAAACATATGTTTAATGTACCCTAAGATTTTTTTGTTAAAATAAAGCCAATAATGTCATTTTGTGTGGTCCCTTTTAATTTGAAAAGTATCGAAATACATTTTGGTATCGGGACAACCCTAGAACCAAAGGTATTTCTTTTTATTAGAACATTACAGTACACAAATCAGTAAAAAAAAAAAAAAAAAAGGTGTACATTTTACAATCTTAATTACCGTATTTCCTTGAATTGGCGCCGGGAATATAGTATTCGCCTGCCTAGAATTACAGCAGGGTCAAACTCGTTTCGCAAAATAATTAGCGCATGCTTTGCACTTCCGCCGGGTCAAATATGAGTCATTAAATGACTCCCGCCTCCTGGTGGTAGAGGGCGCTAGTGATCCTTCTTGCGACTACCAGTACTGCAGGAGACAGGTACTGCAGAAGAAGACAACAAGCAGCAAGCATGAGCAGCAATTGTTTGCTTGCACTTTTAACATGGAGGATTACATATCTAAAATAAAACAGTTTTCTAAACTGGACTTTCAATCGAAGCAGGAGGTAATAATTAAAGGAATATCTCCAGAGACTTTTAAAATTGAAGAAAGATAAGAAAGACTGCCTTTGATCAGAAGCAGCTGCACATGGACCCATTTACAAGTAAAGGTAAGATCATAATAACGTTTTTTTTAATTAAATGTGCTTTTCATGATAATGTATGCGCCGGAGTGAGAAGAGGTTTTAAAATAATTAGCGCATGCTTGCCCATTCCGCATGGTTTTGGTAACCGCAGGAGTGAGAAGAGGTTTTAAATTAATTAGCGCCCCTGCGGCTATTCAAGGAAATACGGTATGCCATACAAGATGATTCAGGGCAGCACAGTGGAACAGGGGTTAGTGCTTGTGCCTCACAATACGAAGGTCCTGAGTTCAATCTCGGGCTCGGCATCTTTCTGTGTGGAGTTTGCATGTTCTCCCGTGACTGCGTGGGTTCCCTCCGGGTACTCCGGCTTCCTCCCACCTCCAAAGACATGCACCTGGGGATAGGTTGATTGGCAACACTAAAATGGTCCCTAGTGTGTGAATGTGAGTGTGAATGTTGTCTGTCCATCTGTGTTGGCCCTGCGATGAGGTGGCAACTTGTCCAGGGTGTAACCCGCCTTCCGCCCGAATGCAGCTAAAATAGGCTCCAGCACCCCCCGCTTCCCCAAAAGGGAAAAGGGGTAGAAAATGGATGGATGGAAGATGATTTTATTGATATTCACAGTTGAAGGCTTTACAACAAATGGTGATGCGATATTGACCGAATCTATTTACATCCATGCGTGAGCATGTGTCTGATTTTACCGACTCTCTAATCAGGCAGCAATAAAGCCGACGTGCTCCACAAAATAAAACCAAAGCTTGAATTTACTGGAAGATTCTGTCACCCACCATTAAAAACCAGGTTGTGGCCTGTATAAAGTTTGGTCAAGGGCTATTTAACTCCCCCGCTGAAGACTGTGAGAATGTATTAGCGGCATAAATAATGTTGGATAGGGTCTGCACATTTTGTCCCAATTGAGTCAGCACACTGGCACACTATTTATTATCTCAGTAAAATCCTAAGTGCCTGAAGACGTCAGCCTGCGTTTATTTATATGACGCAGCTTAGCCTCCACGTACAGTAGAGCACTCTCTGGTCAGAAGCCTTCAGCTTAAAGATGTAAAGATGCCATTAACAGCCACTTCATAAACCATAAACCCACTTGGGCTGGGCATCAGAAATGTATTGCTGACTACACTCATGAATTAAATGTATCGTTTAAGCCCCTGCTTATCAGAGCGCTCATGACCTCACCTTTACTTACTTTATCCCTGCCCCTTGGGATCATCTTGTCAAGATTTGCACAACAAGCTGGTCCAATACTCCAAACGTGTTACTTAATCGCGACCCTCTCCGTGACGGTTCTGTCCGAGGTTTCTTTCCTAGAGGGAGTCTCCAAAGTGCTTCATTTCTCCTTAGTGTATGAGAAGTGTGACTCGAGGAGTGCCTTCAGATTGACTGCTATAAAAATAAAATTGACTCGACACAGATACTATGGAGTGGGGGGAAATTAAATAAAGAAATACATCTTTAAATAATTACATAAGTGTGTCATTAATTTTTTTTTAAAAACTAAATACGTAAACATGTTATCAAATGTGTCACTAATAATTTAATTTAAGTTTATATTTAATTATTTAATCATTTAATTAAATTATTGATTTTATTATTTCATGGTTTCAATATTTCACTTTCAATTAATTATTTTATGATTTACTTATCTAACTTTATTTATTTTTAGATTTCTTTAAATATTTAATGATTTAATTATTTATTTTATGATTTATTCGATCATTTCACGTTGAATTATTTCATAATGTATCTAAATATATCACTTTTATTTATTTCATGATTTAATTAATTATTTCAAGATTTAATTTAATGATTTATTTTTTTCACGTTTATTTATTTTATGATTTACCTAATTATTTCACATTTATTGATTGATTCAAGATGTTTTTAAATATTTCACATTTAATTAATTAATTCAATATTTAATTTAATGATGTATTTAATTATTTCATGTTTAATTTATAATTTACCTAATTATTTCACATTTATTGATTAATTCAAGATGTATTTCAATATTTCACATTTAATTAATTAATTCAATAACTAATTTAATAATGTATTTAATTATTTCATGTTTAATTTATAATTTATCTAATTATTTCACATTCATTGATTAATCCATCCATCCATCCATTTTCGACCGCTTCTTCCCTTCGGGATCGCGGGGGGCGCTGGAGCCTATCTCAACTACAATTGGGCGGAAGGCGGGGTACACCCTGGACAAGTCGCCACCTCATCGCAGGGCCTGATTAATTCAAGAAGTATTTCCATCCATTAAATACATCTTGATTAATTCAAGATGTATTTAAATATGTTACATTCAATTAATTAATGCAATATTTAATTTAATGATGTATTTAATTATTTCATGTTTAATTTATAATTTACCTAATTATTTCACATTTTTTGATTGATTCAAGATGTATTTAAATATTTCACATTTAATTAATTCAATATTTAATTTAATGATGTATTTAATTATTTCATGTTTCATTTATGATTTACCCAATTATTTTACATTTATTGATTCATTCCAGAAGTATTTAAATATTTCACGTTTAAATAAATATTTCATGATTTAATTAATTAATTAATTCATTGATTTCATTATTTAATTCAAGATGTATTTCCATCCATTAAATACATCTTGATTAATTCAAGATGTATTTATTATTTATTCCCTTTTAATCAATTCATTGTGCTGTTTTTTTGTGGGTTTTTTGGGGTCTGGGGGGGGTCAAGACCCATTGAAAATAATTTAATAATTTTCAATGGGAGACATTTTGTGTGTTTTGAGTTAAGAGCTACGTCGCAGAACCAGTAGAGCTTGCAAGTTGAGGTACAGTAGGAAAGGGATTCATTTGGCCCCATTTGTCGCTGTTTACCCGACACATGAAACGTGACGAATTGGGGGTTGGACTATCCACTTAACCTGGAAGCTGGCAGTAGAGTGTTGAATATCTTAAATGTGTTTTGTCTTTGACTACAGCATCAGTTGATATGTAGGGTGATGCTTTCCATTATTTTCTGCAGACTGTATTACAAGAATGATTAACCCCCCCACCTTCTTCTCACGTGAGATCAACCCAGGAATGTGGCCATATGAATCCCTTCCCTACTGTAACTACTGTGTATACAAACCCCAAAACCAGTGAAGTTGGCACGTTGTGTAAATGCTAAATAAAAACAGAATACAATGATTTGCAAATACTTTTCAACCTATATTCAACCTATATTCAATTGAATAGACTGCAAAGACAAAATACTTAACGTTCGAACTGGAAAACGATATTAGCTCCGTAATATCATCAAAAGGTTCAGAGAATCTGGAGAAATCACTGAATGCCCATGACCTTGGATCCCTCAGGCGGTACTGCATCAAAAAGCGGCATCAGTGTGTAAATGATATCACCACATGGGCTCAGGAACTCTTCAGAAAACCACTGTCAGGAACAGTTGGTCGCTACATCTGTACGTGCAAGTTAAAACTCTACTATGCAAAGCGAAAGCCATTTATCAACAACACCCAGAAACGCCGCCGGCTTCGCTGGGCCCGAGTTCATCTAAGATGGACTGATACAAAGTGGAAAAGGGTTCTGTGGTCTGACGAGTCCACATTTCAAATTGTTTTTGGAAACTGTGGACGTCGTGTCCTCCGCAACAAAGAGGAAAAGAACCAATCCGGATTGTTATAGGCGCAAAGTTCAAAAGCCAGCATCTGTGATGGTATGGGGGTGTATTAGTGCCCAAGGCATGGGTAACTTACACATCTGTAAAGGCACCAATAATGCTGAAAGGTACATACAGGTTTTGGAGCAACATATGTTGCCATCCAAGCAACGTTATCATGGACGCTCCTGCTTATTTCAGCGAGATAATGCCAAGCCATGTGTTACAACAGAGTGCGGGTACTAGACTGGCCTGCCTGTAGTCCAGACCTGTCTCCCATTGAAAATACCACAACGACCCCGGACTTAAGCTGTACATCAAGCAAGAATGGGAAATAATTCCACCTGAAAAGCTTCAAAAATGTGTCTCCTCAGTTCCCAAACATTTACTGAGTGTTGTTAAAAGGAAAGGCCATGTAACACAGTGGTAAAAATGCCCCTGTTACAACTTTTTTGCAATGTGTTTCTGCCATTAAATTCTAAGTTAATAATTATTTGCACAAAAAAAAAATTAAGTTTCTCAGTTGGAACATTAAATATCTTGTCTTTGCAGTTTATTCAATTGAATATAAGTTGAAAAGGATTTGCAAATCATTGTATTCTGTTTTGTGCCAACTCCACTTCTTTTTGAGTTTTGTAAAAAAAAAAATCAATTAAGCCTAGGCCCTTGAGATGAGCTACACAAACCCGAAAACAATCCATTGCGGTTAATCTTATATCTATTGTAAATCCCCTTGATGATGGGGCCTTTTCAGAAGTCTTATTACCTGTGGCAGAATTGGGTAATGACCTCACTGATAACCGTATTTTTCTCATCACATTTCCCGACGAAACCATAAAAGATTCACTTTGCAAAATAGCCTTGAAGGCCTTTTTTCAGCATCCTTGGCTGAGCAAAGATCCACTGATAGGAGGGGTTCTCTTCAGATGTGACTGTTCAAATCAGCAGTGACACTTTGGACCTGCCTGTCAAGTATAGTAGTTTCCTGCCTGCCTTTGTGGCGCACTGCCTTGGCCCAGCTGTCAGATACACTCACTTAGTGAGCCAGTAATAAAAGCACCTTTGGCCACCTCATCCTTTATCGCCACACTGACATGACGTGCATGTTTTTTATCAGTGATTATCAATCATAAGTGGGGCTGTCCCGATACAACATTTTCACCTCCGATAGGATACTGGTTTTGGAGGCCGATACAGATATTAATCTGATAGTAAGTAAGAAAATGTTAATTATAAAGCGCTGTTCACAGATGAACTCACAAAGCGATGTTCAAAACATCGGTGAATTAAAACCAATTAAAAACATGGGCAACATCATCAAAAGGATCAAAAGTGGATTGAAAATGATAGGTAAAAGGTGCATTACTGAAAAGAGAAGCACCAATCAAATTATCCAATGTTTCAGACTATAAACTGCTACTTCTTTCCTACACTTTGAACCCTGCAGCTTATAAAACGGTGCGGCTAATTTATGGATTTTTAACGGTGATATTTTTTTGTATTCAACAAATGTGTGTTGTTAGTGCTATGGCGCCATCTTTTGGACGAGTTTGCTCACTGCAGGTGCTGCGGGTTGAAAATGTACTTCCTGTTTTGTGCATTCAACCCCCTTTCGTCTACTATTCGTCTAGAACAGGGGTGTCCGACTCATTTTAGCGCAGGGGCCGCATGGAGGAAAATCTGTGCACACGCGGGCCGGACTATTAAAATCATGGCATTAAAACTAAAAAAAATAAAGACAACATCAGATTGTTTTCTTTGTCTTACTTTGGCCAAAAATAGAACAAACACACTCTGAAAATATTACAATAAAAATATAGAAAGAAATACCGGCAGCGGTAAAGTTTAGATCCATGAAGGAAAGAAGAAAGTGAATGATTTATAACTGAATACATTATGCATAAACATTTTTCTTTTGTATTATTTATTTTAATGAATTAACGTTTATGACAACCTTTTTTCAAAACACAATATAGAATGTGAGATGTAACAGGATAATGCATACATTTATCATTTGTTTTCAAAATGCTTACAAAAAAATGGGACCCCATTTTTATGACTAGATGGGGTACCTGGGGACCCCATTTTGAAAATTCCTAGCACCAACACTGATGGAGTATTGGTGTGTGCAAAACAGCAGCAGGCTGCTGTGGCCTGCGGGCCGGTTCTAATACTAATCAAATATCCTACAAGTACAAGAAAAGACCAAATATGTGTGCTTATTGGAGGACATTTGAGATAGTTTTGTATTAGTTTTCCTAAAAATAGATATACAGGCCCCCAGACACATTTTTTTCCTCTAAATTTGGCCCCCTGAGTCAAAATAATTGACCAGGCCTGGATTAGGGTATAACGGTACTAATAATTTAGTTTAGTTTATTGAGAATCCCCATTAGTCTACACCGCAGTGGAGACTATTCTCCCTGGGGTCCAGGCATAAAACATCACACAATCACAAAACAAAAGATTACAATGCAGTATAACATGATCAATAATAAAATGTTACAACACAAAAATAGCAACAACAAAAAACAAAAAAAACAATAACGTCGAGTTTACATAATGTTCATACCAAAGATAAAAAGAGCAATATAAAAATATATATTAAGCGGTAGAAATGGATATATATTTTTGAAAAAATAAAACAAAGAACCAATGGCCTATGACAAACAATAAGTGACGAAAAAGTACCATCCATCCATTTTCTAATGCTTGTCCCATAATCAATAAAATAGTAAATAATCAATAAGGTACCATGGTACTAATGAATTAAAAACGGTACTATACTGCCTCTGAAAAAAATCTGTACTTTTTTTTTTTTTTTTTCAACTAGACTGTAATTACGTGATACTTGTTTATATTGCCAATCGTTGTGTTTTAGACTAAAATACTGTTCAATTAAGGACACTTTTTACGTATATCTAGTGTGTGTGCTATTGTGTGCTGAGCTGTCGTGTAGCTGCTAGCTCCTAGTAGCCTATAACAGTGTTTTTCAACCTTTTTTGAGCCAAGGCACATTTTTTTTCATTGAAAAAATGCGGAGGCACACCACCAGCAGAAATCATTAAAAACGAAACTCAGTTGACAGTAAAAAGTCATCGTCGCAATTGTTGGATATGAATTTAAAGCATAACCAAGCATGCATCAATATAGCTCTTGTTTAAAAGTAGGTGTACTGTCACCACCTGTCACATCACGCCGTGACTTATTTTGAGTTGTTTGCTGTTTTCCTGTGTGTAGTGTTTTAGTTCTTGTCCTGCGCTCCTATTTTGGTGGCTTTTTCTCTTTTTTTGGTAATTTCCTGTAGCAGTTTCATGTCTTCCTTTGAGCGATATTTCCCAAATCTACTTTGTTTTAGCAATCAAGAATATTTCAGTTGTTCTTATACTTCTTTGTGGAGACACTGTTGATAGTCATGTCATGTTCGGATGTACATTGTCTCTGCTCCACAGTAAGTCTTTGCTGTCGTCCAGCATTCTGTTTTTGCTTACTTTGTAGCCAGTTCTGTTTTAGTTTCGTTCTGCGTAGCCTTCCCTAAGCTTCAATGCCTCACCTTTTGTTTATTTTTGGTTTAAGCATTAGACACCTTTTTTTACCTGCACGCTGCCTCCCATTGTTTTCGACATCTACAAAGCAATTAGCTACCGGCTGCCACCTACTGATATGGAGTATTACACGGTTACTTTGCTGAGCTCTAGACAGCACCGACACTCAACAACGGCACATTATTTGCAGACTATAATTACTTGTTTGCAAAAAATATTTTTACCCCAAATAGGTGAAATTACATAATCTCCCACGGCACAACAGACTGCATCTGTTGTGCCTATAGCCTACCATGTTGACCTTTTTAAAGGGACAAAGCGGTAGAAAATGGATGGATGGATGGATGGCTGTCCAGCTTTGCACAAGTAAACAAGTTGTAGAACTGTTTGAGTTTTTTAGATGCAAGCCTTTACTATCCGATACTTGCTTCTTTGCTGATATCGGACCAATATCCGATTTTAGTATTAAATCGTCATAATATTTGATACTCAAAGTGAGGAGCCTGGAAAACGACTGTATAGGAAGCGCAGGAGTTAAAGGGAAACTTCGGTTTTTTTCAACCTGGGCCCTGTTTTCATAATTTTTTCTGTATATGTGAGTGCTGGATAAAACATTTTTTGAGGTCGCGCCAGTATTGAGCAGGGCAGGCAGCCTCCAGCCCAGCTAACGCTCGTACACAGGGCAACTGGCTCTCGTCAAAATTCGGCCTATAAACATGCATTTTTTTCACACTGACAGGCTCAGATAGTTACAATGAGTGTCCGACAACATACTAGAAAGGAGAAATTAACGTATGTCTCTACCTTTAGCTGGAGATCGCTGTTTGTTGTGAGCTGTGTCCAAATCTCACCACGCTACAAATCTCGTTCCGAAATCTCGCGATAACTCGCGACAAAACACCGGTGGAAAAACAGTTACCTGACTGAGGTGAAGAGAGACGACCGAAGTGATTTTGTATTGGACTAAGTTACCGAAGACTGTTAGTTTAGTTTTATAGAAAAGGATAAAAGTAAAACAATGGTTCGTGAGTGCGCATTTCCAAACTGTGGCAACAAAATGTTGCGCTACTCTTCGCGCAGCTTTCATAGACTACCTTACTTCAACACGGACACACTGAAGTTATGGCTAGCTGTGCTACAAATGGATGCCGACACTCCTGTTGATGTACTGCGCCGTGCCGACCACAGGGTCTGCAGTGATCACTTTGATCGGGATGACTACTGCCAGTCAAAGAAGAGACCAAATCCGAAGCACCTTTACCTAAAGAAAAGTGCAGTCCCAAGATGGGAGACACCAGCTGCATGCAGAGTGCAGGTAATGTTACGTTATTAGCTAATATGTTGTGTTGATGTGATATCAGTATACACGAATGATAGTAGCAAATATAAGCACTGTATTAGCACCTTTACTAGCAAATAGCATGTGTAAACTTTATATGCAACAATGACATGGTACACTACAATTTATGTTTTTTTCTTTTTGCCTTAGGAGAATGCCGGTACAGGTTTTCCTTCTCTAAACAAAGCGCACAGTGGGTTGCAAAGCCCATCTATGAACGGACCAAGCAAACCTTCCGTACCAACCTCATGGAGAGAGTCCTGAAGAGAAGGGATGACCACACTGTTGTTTATACAGAGCCTTTGCCCTGTCGCAAACCACGCCGAAGATTACTGCACAACATAGCTCCTGTTCCGAGGCCTGAAAAGGCAGACTTACTTGCACGGCACAGTTCACGGTTCAAACCATACTAAAGCTGACAAAAAATAATGTATAGAACATTATTGGTGTGTGTGGGGGTGTGGTTGTGGGGGTGTTGGTTTGTGGTTTAAAATAAAGAGATAGAAACACAGCTGTGCTATTGTTATTACTTTATTGTAAAAGATTGAATCTTACAGTGATATGTACGTGTACAGAAATATTTACAGTATATTGAAGATGTCCTCTGCCTCGTTGAAGCCAGTGTAAGTGCCGGTGGGAGAGGGGTACTTGCTTCTTATAGCCATAACTATACATCTAGGCAACACTCTCCTATTGCCACGACCTAGACGCTCTCCTCTGAGCGCCCACTCCAGCACCACACGGTAAGCCACTAGTCTGCATTGGCTGGAGAAGAGGAAAGAATCAAGTTTATTTGTGAAAAGTATGATGACTAAATACATACTGTAACAGTTATGAAGACTAAATACATACAGTTCTGAAGACTAAATACATACAGTTCTGAAGACTAAATACATACAGTTCTGAAGACTAAATACATACAGTTATGAAGACTAAATACATACTGTAACAGTTATGAAGACTAAATACATACAGTTATGAAGACTAAATACATACTGTAACAGTTATGAAGACTAAATACATACAGTTATGAAGACTAAATACATACTGTAACAGTTATGAAGACTAAATACATACAGTTATGAAGACTAAATACATACAGTTATGAAGACTAAATACATACAGTTATGAAGACTAAATACATACAGTTATGAAGACTAAATACATACAGTTATGAAGACTAAATACATACTGTAACAGTTGTAATGACTAAATACATACTGTAACAGTAATTACTCATACCAGAGACCTTTCTCAGTAAATAAATTACACAAAGCTAAATATGTCACGTATACTCACTCAATAGACAGCTGGCCGTTTTCTCCCTGTGGTCTTGGCCGCCTCTTCCAGTTGATTTTGGGAACATGGAAGAAGGTCTCTAGCACTGCCCTGTTGATCAAGGAGGGGAAATCCTCTGATGACGTTACACAGCGTTGTGTACCGTCCACTGGGTAATCCCCAAACACAGCTGGCTGCAAAAGGTCCCATTCCCTGCAACAGAGGCATTCCTCCTCTGTAGGCAAAGGTACACAGCACCCACAGGAACACCACCAGTTTCCAGTGTTTCGCAGCCTTGCAGCAGCTGGTTCCGTGCCCTCTGCCTGTTGCCCAACTCCGTCTCTCCTCGTCCGTTCTTCAATTTCTTGAAGCTCTTCATCTGTGTACTCCGGCTCAAATAGATACGGCCGGCCATCAAAATCAAATGCAATTTCATCCACGTCGTCCACATCAGGCAAAAATTCAGCCATGACAGACAAACAAACAAACTTTTCTATAAAACTAAAATAACAGTCTTCGGTAATCCAACAGAAAATCACTTCAGTCATCTCTCTTCACCTCAGTCAGGTAACTGTTTTTCCACCGGTGTTTTGTCGCGAGTTATCGCGAGATTTCGGAACGAGATTTGTAGCGTGGTGAGATTTGGACACAGCTCACAACAAACAGCGATCTCCAGCTAAAGGTAGAGACATACGTTAATTTCTCCTTTCTAGTATGTTGTCGGACACTCATTGTAACTATCTGAGCCTGTCAGTGTGAAAAAAATGCATGTTTATAGGCCGAATTTTGACGAGAGCCAGTTGCCCTGTGTACGAGCGTTAGCTGGGCTGGAGGTTGCCTGCCCTGCTCAATACTGGCGCGACCTCAAAAAATGTTTTATCCAGCACTCACATATACAGAAAAAATTATGAAAACAGGGCCCAGGTTGAAAAAAACCGAAGTTTCCCTTTAAGATTGCACTCAGCATCCTGCCTGCCTGCATTAGCTCCAATCTGATTTTACGGCTGAGCAAATTGTCCTGAATTTCCGATCTGATCGTGCGTACCTGGAGAATTCAAGCCTAATGGCGCACCACCTGGTTCTGTCACAGCTCATGAGTGTAAGCTGCGGGCCGCTGTATGATAAAACCTCTGCAGGGTCATGACTTATTGAGCTTCCTCAAATTGCTTTTCGCCGTGCTAGAAGCCTGTTTCCCCCCCAGGCCTGCCTCCATTATCGGCCGGTTGTGTCTGCAGGTGCGACACGCTCCAAACACTCGTGCTGCGACCCCCTGCTGGCAAAAATCTGCTAAACCGCCAACGGAAGTCATCACGGTGAACATCTCTATATCCGGAATGTGCTACACACTTCCATTTTGGCTCAGTGCATGTTCTAAAATTTAGAAAATCATGGGTTTTTTTTTTTTACTGGTCCAGTCCAGCCGACCTAAGCAGTATTTGGAGCCCCACATGACAAAATGGCACGTTCACGTGAAACGATTTTTATACTTTTTAAAATCAAACTTGAATTTAATTTGAAAATAACAGTAATAATAATGCATTAGATTGTGTAGCGCTTTTCTAGACAACAAAGCGCTTCACGGAGAACTGCCAACCCATCATTCATTTACGCCACATTCACACATTAATGTGGTAAGCTCCATTTCTGGCCAAAGCTGCCCTGGGGTGCACTGACGGAAGCGTGGCTGCCAGTTTGCGACCACCACTAACCGTTCATTCACATTCATACCCCAGTGGCCGACACTGGGAGCAAGGTGGGTGAAGTGTCTCACCCAGGTACACGACGACCGTGATTAGGATTGCGGAAGCTGGAATGGAACCTACCAGCTGAGCCATGCCGTACCAAACACATACTTTTTCACGAAAATTAGCCGATACAAATTTGTGGCCGATCAATCAGACACATCCCTGCCTACAATAAGGTAGGTCTTTATTGTCATTGCACAAGTACAACAAAACTTTGTTTTCAGCACAAACCCGTTCAAGATTAGACAAACAAACAGTGTACAGGGTTACAGAACAGGAACGCTGGTGTAAAAGATGGGGAAAATGTAAACGCTGGGGTAGGATGAGTAAAAAAAATACAATCTAGACTGGGCTCCGAAGGGGACCCAGTTTGGAGTGGGGAAAAACCTCCATAGCAAAGCACATATACATATTACAACATACATCTCGAGACTAGCAACAGAGGGGAGGGAGTGGGGGCTACAGCAGAAGGCTGCAGCTCTTCAGGCGCTGCCCAGCCGTCCATCACCCCTAAGGGATTTGCGTCAAGGGCGTTGGATGGGGTGGTGGGGTATAGGGGGGTGGCGTATATTTTTTGTGGATGCATGTGTGTGTGTAAGCCTGCCGCGTGTCTCTGTTCCGCGTTCTTGGTGTCGTGCAGTCGCTAGTCAGTCCAAAGTCAACAACAACAGGTGTGTGTCCATGAGAGACGAGAAGGGAGTGTCTTCGCCGCACTGTCCTTCGGGAAGAGTCTCGAAGCCAGGGAAACAATCCAAGCTAGAATGTTTTGTATGCGAGTGAAAATAAAATGTGCTTTTCACTCTAAATTGTCCACGACTGGTCCTCAAAATTCATCCTGCAGGGCAGACAGTCCGATGTTTTCCAAATCACAAGAGTGTCCACAGTTCTGCCCGCATCCTCCAATCATTTGTGGCAGCTTTGGGGTACTTTGAAGACTCCCAGCCACTTCCAATTTGTCGACAAACCAGAGCAACGCTTACTCCAATCAGCAGATGTTCTGTTGTCATAATTCCCAATAAGTGGATATCTTCACGTTCTTGACTGGAAGGGTCGCCAGGCACGCGGCACTCCTTCTTCTCCCAAGAGTCCGTCGTGTGTCCAGCAACAAACGCTCCGTCACGACAAGCAGGTTCCCCCAAACCCAATTTTGTTGTCAATTTCGTTGAGGCCAGTTAAATACTTACTCACTGGCACTCATCGAGGGCGGACGCTCCCCTTTCCTCTCCCTTATCTCTCCTGCTTGCTTCTTTGTCTCGTCTTAACTTTCTTGCTGCCTCTTTTTGCACTCTTCTCCAAATCTAAACATTGGAACTATTTAACTGGCCTCAACAAAATTGACAAGATCTTGGGTCTGGGGGAACCTGCTTGTCGTGACGGAGCGGTTGTTGCTGGACACGCAACGGACTCTTGGGAGAAGGAATGCCGCGTGCCTGGCGACCCTTTTCAGTCGAGGACGTGAAGATATCTACCTATTTGGAATTATGACAACAGAACATCTGCTGATTGGAGCAAGCGTTGCTCTGGTTTGTCGACAAATTGGAAGCGGCTGGGAGTCTTCAAAGTACCCCAAAGCTACATCATGATTGGAGGATGCGGGAAGAACTGTGGACACTCTTGTGATTTGGATCACATCGGACTGTCTGCCTCGCAGGATGAATTTGACGACCAGTCATAGACAATTTAGAGTGAAAAGCACATTTTATTTTCACTCGCATACAAAACATTCTAACTTGGATTGTTTCCCTGGCTTCGAGACTCTCCCGAAGGACAGTGCGGCGAAGACACAACAAACTTCCTTCTTGTCTCTCATGGACACACACCTGTTGTTGTTGACTTTGGACTTATCGGCCGCACGACATCAAGGCCGCGGAACAGAGACACACTGCAGGCTTAGACACACACATGCATCTACAAAAAAATATACGCCACACACACATATCCCACCCCCAATCCAATGCCCTCGACGCAAATCCCATAGGGGTGATGGACGGCTGGGCAGCGCCTGAGAGCTGCAGCCTGCCGTCATGGCCCCCCACTCCCTCTCCTCTGTTGCTAGACATCTCAAGATGTACGTTGTAATATGTACATGTGCTTTGCTAAGGAGGTTTTTTCCCACTCCAGACTGGGCCCCCTTAGGAGCCCAGTCTAGATTGTATTTTTTTACTCATCCTTCCCCAGCGTTTACCTTTTTCCTATCTTTTACGCCCGGGGCGCCTTGTGGCGACCCATCAGCGTTCCTGTTCTGTAACCCTGTACACTGTTTGTTTTCAGCACAAACCCGTTCAAGATTAGACAAACAAAGTTTGGTTGTACTTGTGCAATGACAATAAAGACCTATCCTATCTTATCCTATCCTAGTTCCAATGTTTGGATTTGGAGAGCAGTGCAAAAAGAGGCAACAAGAAAGTTAAGACAAGACAAAGAAGCAAGCAGGAGAGATAAGGGAGAGGAAAGGGGAGCGTCCGCCCTCGATGAGTGCCAGCGGGAAAGTCTAATAACTGTCATCTGAGATCATAACAGAGAAATTATTAAAAAGTCATCACATCATTGCTTTTCTCTCCGTAATCATGCCTTTGATGCTGTTTTAGGAAAATAAGTCCAACAGTTTACAAATGATGGGCTGCGGAAGGTAAGGCTCATCCTGGCCTCGTGTAAGCTGCACGTCTGGTTATTGTTCCGAAAAGAGTTAGTTGAGCAGCGAGTGTCCCTGTGACGCAGCCCACGTTCTCCCCGGAAGAAGAACGCCAGCGAAGATAACACAGCTGCAGTTTCGGGCCTGATACTGATGCATGGTGACGGCCGCTGTGTTGCGAGGTGTGCTTCTGCTAGGTCGTGTTATCAACATACACACCTCACTTACACCTGTGTTACCCCAATACCTCCCCCTGCACACACACACTGCAGCTTATAAGGACACGGATAACAGGTGTGGTGTCCCTAACACACCTGCACAAAGGTGTTGAGTGTGCTTCCTTGATCAAACCCTGCAGAAATTGTGAGGATCAACATGTGTGTGTTTGTGTTTGTGTGTGTGTGTGTGTGTGTGTGTGTGTGTGTGTGTGTGTGTGTGTGTGTGTGTGTGTGTGTGTGTGTGTGTGTGTGTGTGTGTGTGTGTGTGTGTGTGTGTGTGTGTGTGTGTGTGTGTGTGTGTCCCTATGCTAGCACCTACAGGTTTACATATTAGTGACATTTGCTAATGTCATCCCATTCACAGGCTGTTAAGTCACACAGCTTGGGAAGTGGATGATTCTAACGCTCTCTGACTGACACTGCGTCTCTCGGCTCAGCAAACGTCATCGGCGACATTTTACATTTTCTTCTCTTATGATGCAGCTTTACTTTCGCTCACTCTCCATTATCGCAATCTGTTCATGATAGATTCCTCGTGTCAATGCAACAGCTTATCTTTGGCCCATCGACTCTTTCCTGTCTGTTGCGAAATAGGACGACTCTATTTTGAGGAGTCAAACATGAAAGTCTTATATTTATTTTTTTTCCAAAACACGCACAAATGCTCTTTCACTCACTTTGGACATTTTTGTTAGATGACTGTAATCTAATGAAATTTAATACAAGAGCTGTAGCAAAATTATTAGACAATGCAACGTCTGATTGACACAGTCAGATGGGTGTCAATTGCACACCTGGTACTGATAAAGTTGAGGAATGCTCATCAAACACTTATTTGGAACATCCCACAGGTGAACAGGCAAATTGGGAACAGGTGGGTGCCATGATTGGGTATAAAAGTAGATTCCATGAAATGCTCAGTCATTCACAAACAAGGATG
Source organism: Entelurus aequoreus (assembly GCF_033978785.1). Classification (NCBI taxonomy): domain Eukaryota; kingdom Metazoa; phylum Chordata; class Actinopteri; order Syngnathiformes; family Syngnathidae; genus Entelurus; species Entelurus aequoreus. The sequence goes on from NC_084744.1 coordinate 46,351,401, forward strand.
GGGCGAGGGTCACCACTTTGTCAACAAATGCGTGAGCAAATTGTTGAACAGTTTAAGAAAAACCTTTCTCAACCAGCTATTGCAAGGAATTTAGGGATTTCACCATCTACGGTCCGTAATATCATCAAAGGGTTCAGAGAATCTGGAGAAATCACTGCACGTAAGCAGCTAAGCCCGTGACCTTCGATCCCTCAGGCTGTACTGCATCAACAAGCGACATCAGTGTGTAAAGGATATCACCACATGGGCTCAGAAACACTTCAGAAACCCACTGTCAGTAACTACAGTTGGTCGCTGCATCTGTAAGTGCAAGTTAAAACTCTCCTATGCAAGGGGAAAACCGTTTATCAACAACACCCAGAAACGCCGTCGGCTGCGCTGGGCCTGAGCTCATCTAAGATGGACTAATACAAAGTGTAAAAGTGTTCTGTGGTCTGACGAGTCCACATTTCAAATTTTTTTTGGAAACTGTGGACGTCGTGTCCTCCGGACCAAAGAGGAAAAGAACCATCCGGATTGTTATAGGCGCAAAGTTGAAAAGCCAGCATCTGTGATGGTATGGGGGTGTATTAGTGCCCAAGGCATGGGTAACTTACACATCTGTGAAGGCGCCATTAATGCTGAAAGGTACATACAGGTTTTGGAGCAACATATGTTGGTATCCAAGCAACGTTTTCATGGACGCCCCTGCTTATTTCAGCAAGACAATGCCAAGCCACGTGGTACATCAACGTGGCTCCATAGTAAAAGAGTGCGGGTTCTAGATTGGCCTGCCTGTAGTCCAGACCTGTCTCCCATTGAAAATGTGTGGCGCATTATGAAGCCTAAAATACCACAACGGAGACCCCCGGACTGTTGAACAACTTAAGCTGTACATCAAGCAAGAATGGGAAAGAATTCCATCTGAGAAGCTTAAAAAATGTGTCTCCTCAGTTCCCAAACGTTTACTGAGTGTTGTTAAAAGGAAAGGCCATGTAACACAGTGGTGAACATGCCCTTTCCCAACTACTTTGGCACGTGTTGCAGCCATGAAATTCTAAGTTATTTATTATTTGGAAAAAAAATAAAGTTGAGTCCCAAAAGGGACAAGCGGTAGAAAATGGATGGATGGAAGATGGAAAGTGTAGCTGCCATTACGATGTGCAGTGATGTTTTCAAATGACCGTAAGTCTTGAACTATAGAAAGTATTCCAATGGTTTGAATCCGCGCTTTTGCATGATATACTAGTTACTATGGTCATTTAATTAGTTACTAAGGTTATCTAATTAGTTACTATGGTCATCTAATTAGTTACCATGGTCATCTAATTAGTTACTATGGTAATCTAAGTCACAGCAGCTTAGACGAGGCACCGAGCAGTGTGGGTGGGGAGCGTTTCCACAGAGTGTTTCCAGAGCGAGTGTCAGGGACAGACGCGGAAGGAAATTTTTACAACAAAGTTCTAGAATTTTGATACATCAGATTGTAAGTGGGTTTATTTTTTACCCTTGGCGTTCATATTCCGTAAAATATTTTTTTCATTTGATCGTAAAATATGTCGATCAAGAGGGGGTGTGACGTTCATATATTGTCAATATTCAGTGTTTTATCAGTCATAGTTAATATTGTAAATCCCACATTCTTTTTTTTAATGTACATTCTGGATGTCTCATTCAGTAAAAAAATTTAAAATTCTATTCCAATTTTTAAGGTGGTCTGTCATAACATTTTTAGCATTCACTCAAAAATTATTGTGAGGTTTTGTATTAGTGTTCCTAAAAATAGATATACCGGCCCCCAGACACATTTTGTTCTCTACATTTGGCCCCCTCAGTCAAAATATACATATATACACATATATATATATATATATATGTGTGTGTGTGTGTGTGTGTGTGTACATTGTTTACGTGCAGTGATTTCTCCAGATTCTCTGAACCTTTTGATGATATTACGGACCGTAGATGGTGAAATCCCTAAATTCCTTGCAATAGCTCGTTGAGAAATGATGTTCTTAAACTGTTCGACAATTTGCTCACGCATTTGTTCACAAAGTGGTGACCCTCGCCCCATCCTTGTTTGTGAATGACTGCGCATTTCATGGAAGCTGCTTTTATACCCAATCATGGCACCCACCTGTTCCCAATTAGCCTGTTCACCTGTGGGATGTTCCAAATAAGTGTTTGATGAGCATTCCTCAACTTTTACAGTCTTTTTTGCCATTTGTGCCAGCTTTTTTGAAACATGTTGCAGGCATCAAATCCAAAATGAGTGAATATTTGCAAAAAATACCAAAGTTTTCCAGTTTGAACATTAAGTATATTGTCTTTGCAGTCTATTCAATTGGTTCAATAAGTTGAAAAGGATTTGCAAATCATTGTATTGTTTTTATTTACCATTTACACAATGTGCCAACTTCACTGCTTTTGGGTTTGTAGTTATCAAGCCATTTATATTAAGACTGTAATGCTGGATATGATAGGACAGTATTATCCAGGCAGATGCTTTCATTTGGCCACAGAAAAATGTTTTGCACCTGGTGAGTGTTAGCGAGTCTTTGATCTATTTAAATCGGTTGTTTTCACCCCCGCTCTTTGCAGCCGTTAACACCTCCCTGTTTCCTTTGAGAGCGCATTGATTAGTGATTATAAAGGAAAAGAGGAGGACCTCTCTGACCTCCCCGGACTCTGTGGGTGTCCAGAACAGTTTTGACCAAGCAGGTGTGTGACAATATAAAGACAACAACACTCTTAGGCCATGTCTACACTAAGTCGTTTAACCCCTTAAAGAAATAATTATTTAGCCAAAGCCCCGTTTCAGCCACACTAAACCAGTGTTTAAGGTCCCCCTCCTTGGATAATTTTTTACACAGGTAATTTCGCCGTCTATTTCTAGACTCTTCGGCTCTTAGCTTTGTATGGACTCATTGATCGTTTACAAACTGAGTTCGGAGAGGAAGTGACGCCAGAAGGACAGCGCCCTACACAGGAAGTGACATCAGAACGCGCCACAGCCAGCTTCATAATAAAGCGGTTTCGTAACTCTGAGCTCACCACTGGAAATATGGAGGCGAGTCATCCAGACATGCCCGTGTTTCTCCTTCTTCTACATGTACAGATGCTTGTGGAAATCACACATGCATACCTTAAGAGAAAGCGATTGCAGCTATTTGGGATACAACACTTCTCAGACGGCAAGAGAACTTTCCAATGTCCAGGTCAGCTGTGATTCTACTTACCATAAAACTATGTCCATTTGTTGGAGAGACAACGAGAATGCGAGCTCCTGTGGAGTTGTCACGTTGTGTAATTCGTAAATAAAAAAAGAATACAATGATTTGCAGATCCTTTTCAATTTATATTCAATTGAATAGACTGCAAAGACAAGATATTTAATGTTTGAACTAAAAATGTGTTTGTTTTTTTTGCAAATAATCATGAACTTAGAATTTAATGGCAGCAACACATTGCAAAAAAGTTGGCAAAGGGTCATTTTTACCACTGTGTTACATGGCCTTTCCTTTTAACAACACTCAGTAAACGTTTGGGAACTGAGGAGAACAATTTTTTAAGCTTTTCAGATGGAATTATTTCCCATTCTTGCTTGATGTACAGCTTAAGTTGTTCAACAGTCCGGGGTCTCCGTTGTGGTATTTTAGGCTTTATATTGCGCCACACATTTTTAATGGGAGACAGGTCTGGACTACAGGCAGGCCAGTCTAGCACCCGCACTCTTTTATTGTGAAGCCACACTGTTGTAACACAGGGCTTGGCATTGTCTTGCTGAAATAAGCAGGGGCGTCCATGATAGCGTTGCTTGGATGGCAACGTATGTTGCTCCAAAACCTGTATGTACCCTTCAGCATTAATGGTGCCTTCACAGATGTGTAAGTTACCCATGCCTTGGGCACTAATACACCCCCATACCATCACAGATGCTGGCTTTTGAACGTTGTGCCTACAACAATCCGTATGGGTGTTTTCCTCTTTGGTCCAGAGGACACGACATCCACAGTTTCCAAAAACAATTTGAAATGTGGACTCGCCAGACCACAGAAGACTTTTCCACTTTGCATCAGTCCATCTTAGATGAGCTCGGGCCCAGCGAAACCGGCGGTGTTTCTGGGTGTTGTTGGTAAATGGCTTTCGCTTTGCATAGTGGAGTTTTAACTTGCACTTACAGATGTAGCGATGAACTGTAGTTACTGACAGTGGTTTTCTGAGGTGTTCCTGAGCCCATGTGGTGATATCCCTTACACACTGATGTCGCTTTTTGATGCAGTTCCGCCTGAGGGATCAAAGGTCACGGGCATTCAATATTGGTTTTCAGCCTTGCTGCTTACATGCAGTGATTTCTCCAGATTCGCTGAACCTTTTGATATTACAGACCGTAGATGGTGAAATCCCTAAATTCCTTGCAATAGCTGGTTGAGAAATGTGATTCTTAAACAATTAGCTCACGCATTTGTTGACAAAGTGGTGACCCCCCCACCCCATCCTTGTTTGTGAATGACTGAGCATTTCATTGAAGCTGCTTTTATACCCAAACATGGCACCCCACCTGTGGGATGTTCCAAATAAGTGTTTGATGAGCATTCCTCAACTTTCTCAGTCTTTTTTGCCACTTGTGCCAGCTTTTTTGAAACATGTTGCAGGTATCAAATTCCAAATGAGCTAATATTTGCAAAAAATAACAGTTATTCAGTTGGAACATTAAATATCTGTTCTTTGCAGTCCATTCAATCGAATATAAGTTAAAAAGGATTTGAATGTGAGTGTGAATGTCGTCTGTCTATCTGTGTTGGCCCTGCGATGAGGTGGCGAATTGTCCAGGGTGTACCCCACCTTCCGCCCGATTGTAGCTGAGATAGGCTCCAGCGCCCCCCGCGACCCCGAAGGGAATAAGCGGTAGAAAATGGATGGATGGATGTATTCTGTTTTTATTTACCATTTACACAACGTGCCAACTTCACTGGTTTTGGGGTTTGTAGTGAAATGGCGTGCCTCATTAGTCCATTAAAAGTATACTTTTCAAAATAAGGTAGCTTTTACAACTCTGTGGTTTTCTCTTTAGTGTAGATATGAAGCAATTTCCAGTTGTTTTCAAGCAATAAACCCAGATGGGGGAAGGGGGGGGGGGGGGGTTGATATACCTCAAACCACCTGAGGCAAAAATTTCCATTCCTTTCATTCAGTCCTAATCGACATGTGTGAAATAGGGTTTGGAAAACAAGAAATAGTCCTGCAAACAATTATTTTTTCCTGTTCACATTTAGATTCAGAACATGGCTGTGCCTCTGCACCAAAGAGTGACCCCAGGGCTCAAATGGCATTTTTTTTTTTTTTTTTTTTTTTTCAAGTAATCGGACTTAGCCCAGAGTGTGAAACCTCAGTCAGTCCACTCCATTAGGCATGAAGCGGTGACTCGCCTGCTACCTTCTGTACAGAGGTGCATGCAGGAAGTCATGGTTGTCATTAATGAGTCCATCTCAGCAGCGCCAGCTGGTGCAAGACTCCCTGACTCGGATGGTGACCTGCTTCTCGCTAGCACGGGAAGAAGCGAGCGTGACGCCTCGGGGGTTACCAGACCCGTGGTACCTTTTCTATACTCGTCTCATATCATCCTGTTTACCCGCTTCACTGCTTGACACCCGGAAACTGTCCGGTTGTTGTCCCTTTTGAGCACCCACGAGGGATTGATGGCAACTTTCAATCTTTGAAATAATTTTTGAGAATTCAATCTTGTCGTCGTTCATTTTGTGGCGAGTTTGGTAAGTTTTGCACAATAAAAAAGTCACATAGTCCACACTTAACAAAAGCCTAAGCAAGATTTAATTGTGCCCAACAATGATCTAATGACATGGTCATCTTGACTGTGGACACACTGCACACAAGTGAATAAAGGGCATACTTACTCAACAGCCATAAATGTCGCACTGCAAAAAGTCAGTGTTCAAAAACAAGAAAAAAAATACAAAAATTGGGGGTATTTTACTTGAACTAAGCAAAATGATCTGCCAATGGAACAAGAAAATTTAGCTTGTCAAGACTTTCCAAAACAAGTAAAATTACCTAACCTCAATGAACCCAAAAATACCTTAAAATAAGTATATTCTCGCTAATAACAAGTGCACTTTTCTTGGTAGAAAACTTTTTTTTGACCTTTTTGCTCAATATGTTGAAAAATATTTTTAAATAAGTAAATGCTAGTGCCATTATCTTGACATAATGGTATGCGCTTGGCATCATAGTTTTTTGTTTATGCTTGAAATAAGAAATTATTACTTTAAAAAAGTAGTTTTATACTTGTGAGTGTTAATGACACAGCTTTGCAACAGTTGATATTCTAGTTTCAAGCATGTTTTACTCAATATAGGTCATAAAATCTCAGCTACAAGCTGTAATATCTTACTGAGATAATTTAGGACCAAAACCCTTAAAACAAGTAAAACACTCTAACATAAAATCTGTTCAGTGAGAAGAATTATCTT